>NC_052955.1:30256289-30430348 GCF_013358895.1 Oreochromis aureus | reverse complement strand
CAGATCATTACATGAAGGAACCTGTTAAATACAAGCGCGCTCATGCTCACAGGTGTACACACGGGTGCTCACACACACAAACTACACCCTTTTTGGCTCCTACCTCAAAGCACACTGTGCGCTGTCGATCTTGCATGCTGCACAATAATATTCAATATTTAGTATTTACTGTTTTATTCACATAGATCATTGTGATGATGTTGTTTATTATATTGCTCTCTTTTTTTTTTTGCTTGTTTTCTTTTTTCTTTCTCAACAGGTGATCCAGGTGATTGATATATGTATTTTTTTGTCTCTTTGTTTTTGTTTTTTGCCCTTTATCACCGTTCCTCTTCCCCGATGTTTTTCTTTCCCTACCTCTCTTTGACCCGTGTGTAGCAAGTGAAGATAAAATAAAATGAACAATAAAAACAAAGGTCAATCAAATGGACCAATACGGCAAGGCCGGGATGGTCCGTTTGGTAAAGTAAATCCGTTGGGCATCTTTCTTCGCCTTTAGACAATAATTCTGATGGCAAAAGAACCAAACGGGACAGGCGAAAAAAAAAAGACCCCCAGGGCAGACCCTGGCAGATCCTTTTTCGATGCCTGGTGTTTATTGTATTTTAATTTCAATCATTTTAATACCTATATAATTCCAACACAATTAATGTTTAATTAAAATTAACAAAAGCTGTGTGATATCAGGAAAGAAGACAGTAAAGAAACATTAACGTAATACTGTGAGTTGTAGATTTCATTTAAAAAAAAATATGCAAATTAACTATCTTTTTAATAATTGCAATAATAACAATAATATTTTAAATTACATTAATGACATAATAATGCTTTGAGAAAAAATAAGTTTAGCTGTCATTATTATTTGCTATTATATTTTCTTCTTGCAGTAAATTATGCTGTAAGAATCTATTTATGTAAAATGTGTCAGTAGAATGAGGCTAAAGAAGCAATTTTTTTTGTTATTGGTGAAAAAACATGGTATACAAGTGTTTCAGAGTTGGGCTGAAATAAAATGGATGCACCCTGAAACTGCAATTTGTTAACTTCTTGTTCAGAGGACACTAAAGATGGACAGGAAATACTAGGTGGCAACGCTATGGAACCAGACAGGCAGACAAACACAAAGAGCCGGCAGACGCAGAGTCCAAGAACAAGCAGGAGACTAAAAGCCTGAGGTAATTGCCAGAGACTGCAGCCTCAAGAATTAAGCCTCCCGTGACAATTTGGCAAATGAGGTATGGTGGGAGTATAACTGCAGGGAGTAATGAGGTGAGTGGAAGCAGGTGAGTTGATTGGGAAGCGGGAATAGACGACAAATGATTAGGGCTGTGGTTGAACAGTCAGGAAAAAATGTCTTTCCTAATCACTTTTTCTTGACCTTGATGAAAAACATAATGAGTTCAAGGAAAAATGTGAAGGACAGTTCAGAATAGACTCACACTAGACTATGTGACATCTTTAGAACTTACCACACAGTTAGAAACCATCCTAAGCAAAACTGACTATTCAACCCAGTCATTCCTGATGGTTGTGGTTAATGCTGTGTGTTTTGATGTAACCTTTTTGGACATTGTTTCCCTTGTGACATATAAAAGTGTGCAACACACAGCTGAATTATATAAATCGTGGTCATCATAACTTGTTTTAGTTTGGATGAAGTGAACAATTTTGCCCTTCACTGTGCAAATTACAGAAAAAAAGTATACATGATACACTTTTTGGACAACAGTACCTAGCCACCTACACATAATCCCTGCCGGAGCTGCTCGGCTATGAGAACCCATGCCATGAAGCTCCCGGCATACAGTCCTCGTGCTGATGTTAATGTCAGAGGAGGTTTGGAACGCTGCAGTTGTTGAGTCAACAGAGTGTTGGAGACTTTTATGCTATATAAAGATTTAAAAAAGCACTCAGCTGCCCCAGTCTGTAGCACCTCCATAGCCACAGAGTAGGACCAGAACAGGGACCAGATACAACAGTTCTATTTTGCAATAATACCATTTACTGTTGATCATGGAATAGCTGGTAGAAGAGAACTGACTTGTTCAAATGGTGGCATCCAACACAAATCTTTGTAAAGGCAGAGAGCATGGCTGGATGTCTGATGTTATACACCTGTGGCAGTGGGACTGAAAACACCCAAATTTAAACATTCAGAGGTGTGGCCCTATGCTTTTGTTCACATTATGCCATGTTGTAAAATCTATTGAAAATGAATAAATACATTGTCATGGCTTCTCTAATGCTGAAATATAAAGCAGTAGGTCATGCCAAAGCAAAGAACAGCTGATGCAACTGTATATGTTGCATATGACTGAGATTTCTTTTAAACTGAAAGCTCAGAAGCAAGAATGTATCATTTTGTTGAACGGCCATTACCTCAACTCCTCTCTCCTCCTGTCTCTTCTTTGTCTCCTCCACTTGAATCTCACGTGGGAGAGACTAAAATGAGAGAAGGAGAGAAAGTGAAGACCTTACTTGAACCTCTGGGGAGTTAAAGAGGTGATGGAACAGAAAAGAAAATGGAATTCTCATTTAGATGACACTTAACAAATATTTGGCACCAAAATGTTTGTACTTTCCATCTTCAGTATTCATCAGAATCACAAACCTTGACTTCTAATCCGGCAAGAAAAGCAGATCCACTGACTAATGCTGTTAGAGTTTTACTGCATGTGATCTATTGCTTGGTAGCAGCTTTCTGTCATTACCATATTGATTATTTCAGTGAAACATTCAGATTAATATTTGTTCCTCCAAGCCAGCCCTCTTGTCCTGTCAAAAAAGGAAAAAAAATGCTCGAGAAGTTAGCCAACCCTGAGTTACTCCAGCAGAAAATTAAATGTCAGAACTTATAAATTGACCACTTTAAAGTCTTTCCTTTGGCTCTTTGCTCTGACTGTAGGATATTTGATGGTGTATGTATACAGGAAATACATCCTAATCATTACATCACAATATATACAATGAATGTTTTCTCTCGTATGTTGTATTAGTTAGTTACAGAAGCAAGAAAGATCTTTCTCTCTTTGCAGGATGTATGCTGTACTGCGTTCACTTCCAGTTTCAGTGAAGGGTTAGCTTTTTTTTTTTTTTTAATTCATTTTCACTAAACAAACTTTTACTTAGCTCATCTCATGCTCGGTCAAAGTTTAAATTGTTTTTTTGAAGGCATTCTCCTCATCTAAACTCTGAACCTGTCCATCAGTCTGCTGAACCTGTTTCTATCTCCTCATTTTCTTTCTTCTTCGTTCCCATTCTATTCATTCTATCCCAGATGGACTGCTTTGACCCCAAACTCAGGGGGGTTAACAGCATCCATATAGCTTCTGTAACTCCAAAGACCAAATAACAAAACTCACAGAAAACATGTTGGAGGTTTTTTTCCTTTTTTTTTTTTTTTGGTCTTTGTTGCCATCCTTCAGTGCACTTTGGGGGAAAACCTGTTTTTTGTTTTTGCTGTTTTTCTTTGTTACACTTTTTATAATGGTTTGTGCACCTTGTCAGAACATTAACTTATCCTTGTAAAGAGCCTACAGCAGGGAATAATAATTGTTTGTTCTAGTTATGTAGCCCACAGGCATGATTGATACATCATTTGGCATCCAGTAGTAGTTAACATCAAAGCAGTGACCTGAGTTCCCCTCAGCTCTCAAATGAAATGTCTACCTATAGCTTCTGTAACTATAAGACGGTGGTAAATAGACTAATTCTTATATAGTGCTTTTCTACTCTCCCGGAGTACTCAAAGCGCTGTATACAACATGCCTCATTCACTTCTAAAGTGCTTGTGCAAACTAATCTACTTTCACACTTCGATGAACGCATCGGAGGACAACTTGGGGTTAGTAATTTTTCCCCAAGGATATTTGACATGCAGACTGGGGAAGCCAAGGATCGAACCACCAACCTTCCAGTCAGTAGCTGATCTGCGCTACCACCTGAGCCACAGCCACCCCAGACCAAAGAATAAAACTCACAGAAAACATGTTGTTGTTGTTTTTCTTCTTCTTGCTTTTGTTTGTCTTTCTTGCCATCTTTCAATGCACTGTGGGGAATAACACTGAGTATGTATAACTTTTGTCTGATCCCTGTGATTGGTCATGTTTTTGAGTTTGTGTATTTTGATTTTTTTTATTTTTGTTCAAGGGTTGGAGTCAGTATTCTGATAATGGATTTGTGTTTTGTTTTTTGTTTTTTTTTATACTGCCTCCATGTTCCGTGTGAGTTTCCTCTTCTCTGTATATAGTTGGATTCTTTTTCCTGCTTTATCTCTCGTCTCTTACGCCTTTTTACTTTTACTTTTACCGTTTTACTTCCTCCCCTGTGATTGCCATGACTACTTTCCCTGCTGTTCACAATTCCCAATTAGCCCTCAGTGTGTGTATAGTCTTTGTCTTGGCGTATGTGTATCTTCCTCAGACTGCTCTCTGTCATCCTGCTTTCCTGCAAGCTTTTGTATTTCTGCTTTGTGCTTCTTGTGGACTTTGTTTTTGGACTTTGGCATTCAGTGTAAAACAAACAAAACAAAACAAAACAAAACAAAACAAAACAAAACAAAACAAAACAAACAGGCTGCTTTTTTGCTTTTATCCCTAATTTGGGTTCTTAATTCTGAATACTGAAGGCATTAACAAAAAAATGATCAGAAAATAAAAGCAAAAAAAATAAATCAAAGTTAAAAAAAACCAAAAACATGCGGCATTATTAATTGTCGAAGTAGTAATTTGCTTTAAAATAAAGAGTTTTGTTTTCAGATTAACTCCTATCAGGACTCAAAAAACCAGAATACACTGACAAAGAAAAGCCACGTTTGCTGTTAATTGAAAATGCATGCTATGGGTAACTAGTTCAGTGACATCAGTCAAAAGGAGCACCAAGGATAGTTCAGTAGTAGCTAACAAGTACAGGATCAGCACCACGGAGAGCGCTGCATTCTCGTCTCAATCATATCTGCTCCAGATTCTAAGTAGACGAAGAACTCTGCTGTCAGTTGGTTCATGGCAACAAGGCCAATAACAAAGTCAGCAAGGAGATAACTCACGTTTGATTTTGATTTTATTTTTTCATTTATTTATTTATTTTGACATCAGATATCTTCCTGAAGTCCCCAAAGGGATGCGAGTCTCCTCCTGGGAGAGGAACTGGAGATCTTTTTGCTTGTTTATGTGTAAAGCACTATGGAGCCACTTTCCTCTAGATTAGTAAGAAGTAAGAAACAAATGATGTCTATGACTAAACAGTGGACTAAGAAGAAATACTAATTTAAATTACAAATTAAAGCTTCAACATGAGCTACGACCTTTGGTAGTTTATGTTTATCAGGTCATACATTCACTGTTAGATGTCAAATTTCATCTTATCTTGAGTCCATGTGAATGCAGGCTTGGTCAGTATCAATCAGGGATTACAATGTTTTTCTGCATATAAGTAGCCCTTATTTAGGCATTTTTTTTTATATTTAACTTCAACGTGACTGGAATTAAACTCACTGAACCTTCTAAAGGATTTTGTTTTCAACAGAAAGAAGTCTGTTATTCATTTGTGCTGCGATAATGACAGATAAAGATGGGAGAAAGGCAAGTTATTGGGAGCAGCGGGCAGTGTTCGCTTTCCAAAAAGCAGCCATTAGGGGTAGATAGAGCTCACCATCATTAGAGAAAGGCTGATTTGTAGACAACATAAGAGGAGAGAGTGTTTTGGATAGAGCCAAGTAATGGATGTCTGAAGTGATTTCTCAGAATTGCCATTGTGCATTCAGCTTGGAAACCAGAGAGGCCAGTTTGGCTGTGTTCAGCTACCTAGTTGTCACCTGTCAGCCCTTCTGGGAAATGAGTTTCTGCCTTTTCTGCTCATCTGTTTCTTCACACTGCTCAATGTATGCAGTTTATCTTCAGCATATGGAGAATAGTAACCAAATAATATTCTGATGAATAATAATCATCAGAATAATAACCAAACTGACCATCACAATAATAAAATTCCTGGTTTTAGTCTCCGTGTTATCCCACTCATACCACAAATGCAAAATCTCTTCATAACCTATGACTGTAGCTGAGTCTTTTTTTTCCTTTCATCTTTGATCGATGTATGCTAAACTTTGAATCATAATATTTGAAATATCATATATACAACATCTGTCAGCCTGAGTTGTGTATATGAATTTTCCTGCTTTTATGCATGCAGTTTAAAAATAGTAACACAGTGCTGGATATTTTGTGGTCACCGTTAAGTATGATAGTGTTCAATACAGTCAAATGCTTTGTGCTGAGTCTAATCAGCCATGGTCATCTAGAATAACCAGCGATTCAGCCAGAAATCAATCAGGTAATAAAACACACTGTACTGCTGTAGGAGAGAGGAGCCACAATATTTCAAGAATTTAGACTTCTTCAGGACAATTTGAAAGGATCAATAGAGTAAAGATTGTGTGTATGTTGTACTACACTCTGTTACTCACAATCAAATTATTGTTGTAATTAAAAGATGGGATTCGGTAACATAACTGCCAGACAAAATGCAAAAAATGTTCACACACAAAATATGCTTAGCTTTGTGCTCAGATGTGATATTTAACAAAGAATGAACTTTTGCATGAAAGGAGATTGGGGCGGGGGGGAATACTGGAAAGAAAATTCCTTTAAAATTGTTGTAATTGTGCTCATTACACAGACCAGCATCTGTCAGCCTTGTGAGCAGAAACTCATGTATGCACACACACAAGCACAGCCTCAGCTGATGATCTGATCCCCCTTTTTTTTTAAATGACTGGGCTCTCAGGTCCATTTGCTTTTTTGTAGCTGTCGTCCCAGTGGTCACTTGGGTTGATTTTTAAAGCTTACATGGGCTAGAGGAGGAATAAAGGAAGGCTGGTGGAAATTCAGATTAGGAATGGAACCTTGAAGATTAATGGAAATCAAATGCACTGATTAAGACTGCATTAAGACAAGTGTTCAGCCCACTGCAAGTAGAGTCTCCTATTCAACTGAATTTAAATGAGTCCATTAACACTCACTCCATTACCGATGGATACTTTTGCCTTTCATAATGAATGGTTTGGAATTTACTGCCTTGAACTCTTTTGAACGAACATAAGTGAAGAGGCTGCATGAGTGAATAAATAGTGCCCCCTAGTGGTTCAATAAAGGTCTTCACCTCCCATAACTGCAGGGAAGGATGTTCAAATTATTATTATTATTATCATTATCATTGTCATCATTATTATTATTATTATTATTATTGTTGTTGTTGTTGTTGTTGTTGTCATATACAAACTATTGAACAGATTCAAATCATCAATGTCATGTATAAATTATTTACATAATGGAATCACCAAGGGAGGACTCGCATAACAATAACACACATACTAAATAAACCAGATAGAAACAAACTGAAAATGTAATGCCTTAGTGCTAGAAAATTTCCCCTATTTTATGGTGGAACCTCAGCGATACATCTGGCCCTCCAGTTGCTGCAGCTACTGTTCATTGAAGTCTCCTCAGAAGTGGAAGCGTGACTGAGGTGTGCCAGATTACACAAGAAATGGATTGAAAATCAGTGGCAAGGAGTCTTAAGGAGTGATGAATCCCAACATGAGATTTTTGGTTCAAATGATCATCGCTATGTACGGAGGAGATCAGGAGAGACACTGAGTGTCTACAGCCACCTGTAAAACACTGTGGATTCTGTCATGGTTTGGGGCTACGCTTCAGTCAGCTGTTGAACCTAAAGATAAGGCCTATGCAGTAAAAGCATACTTGAAAAGAAAAACACACAGTGGAGCACTATCAGTCTGTGGATTGGCCTCCACAGACTTTAACATTATGGAAGGAGTGTGGTAGGATTTTACAAAGTGTGTGACAAAAAGAAGCCAGCATCAAAAAAAGAGCTTTGAGAGATCTTTGTCCTTCAAGTAGCCTGGAGAAGTATTCCTGAAGGCAACTTCAGGACAGTACAAGAAAGCTTGCCAATGATTCAGGCTGTGTTAAAGAATAAAGGCGCTCATACCAAATACTGACTTTCAAGCTCGTTAGAAGTCTAGAAACTCTGTTTTTGCTTTATATATTATATATCCATGTATGTCTGGACCTTTTAATAAATCCCTGAACCTATTTCCTTTTTTTTCTAGCAAAATATAAAGAAATAAAGGTTGGCTCAAGTCTGAAGTGAAATTGTGTAATAGTGTGAAGTCATTTCAAATAGAAACAAGGAGGGTGTGAAGAAACTAACACATGGTTATTTTTCATATTGTTATTCTATACTACTCCCTTTTTATGGATGTCTTTACAGCCTGCAGCACCACCAAGGGCCTGATTTATGAGTCTGAGAGAAAACTTTCCAAGGAAACTGTGAACATTTTACCTGTATTACTGGGGACCAAACTATGTCTTGTGTACATCTTTAAGCTACATCTGGACATTTGCATTTCTAATATGCTAATTTCTTCCGCCATTAGTGCTTACTTTTCATTTCTTAAAAAGAAATTGAAAGTGTATCAGTGCATTTCAGTGCATGTATTCACTGAAATACAGTTAGGGAGTTTGCATCATGTCACAAGCACACATACACAAAATGAGCAGGATGCCAACTAGGATGTATTAACAATATTTATTCACTACAAGCTCCAGTGTTATTTTTCCTATTTCATTTCAACCCAACAGTCAGAATGAGATGTGTTTCTTTTTCTTTACATATTTACAGATTGGTTTCACTATTCGCAATATATCACATTTATCTATATACACAACCCATTTGCCACCTTGTTGACACTAAGCACTTTTAATGGTCACTAAGACCAGAAAAGCGCCATATAAATGCAGTCTATTTATCATTCTTGCCAGCCATCAGCAGAAGATGAGATGTTTGTTAAATATGGGTTAAAACCTCAGTAGATTTCTACTGATTGTGCTCTCTTTCCGCCTTATCTCTTGAAAACAGAGGGCAGAGGAAAAGTAAAATAAACTCCATTTAGTTTTACTTTTGGAACTTTCCATTCTCTTTAGGAATAAAGCTAAAGGCCTTAGAATAAGAGTTCAGTAATGCTTTCAGATAGTGTTCAGGGCAGGGACACTGGAAGAGATTGTGAGTGAAATATTCACAAAGACTTTATTATGAAAACACTGACAGACAAAAAAGAGGGGATGCGATCACTGATCTTTGACCATCTGCCCTCGTTTAGCCTTTCTCTATTTAAAATCAGTGTGTTCAAGTGCTGTAGCTCTCCAGCACTGTAGACAGCATCAAAGGAAAACAAAGAAAGAAATGGATCCATGTAGTCAGACCATACATGAGCAAGTCAGTTTATGATACTGGAGTAACTGATTAATGTAAACTGAATACTGAATAAATGAAGAATATGGAGATCCAAAGTACCAGCCGTTATAATGTCAGAAAAGCCATTCTGGGTTATGGTGAAGCACACGTAACTGTCAGGACATTAACATCATAACATATTAGGCCTGTATAACCTAATATTTATTGCTCCCATTATCAAAATACTGGTGGGATTCGTCTGAAAATGAGTACTGAAAATCAGTATTTCATTTAAAAATGTTCAAATATTGACTTTAAGTTACCTTTTGAAAAGTGCAAGTATTTCTGAACTGATTACTCATCAAATGTGGTATGAGTGTACTTCCAAGTCATAGCTATGGATAAATACAATTTAGTTTCGGAAAGAAGTGACATGAAAGAGTAGGAAAAAAAAGGTTGACAGTGAGACACCTTCAGTTCTCACTATAATGATTTTAATGGAAGAACATGACAGCCAATTAAAAATACAAGAAGAAGAAGGAGAAGAAGTAGAATGCTTGATTTTAAATTTTCAAAAAATCTACTGAAAGCTTTGAAAAAGTTCTGAGCCCGTACATGGACTGATGAGTAAAATTGGAACCTTTGTCAAAAAACGCACAAAGTATGTTTGGAAGGAAAAAGGCACTGCACAAAAACACCAAAACCTCATCCCAGCTGGAACGCACGTTGGAGGAAGTGTCATGGTTGGATGGAGGTTTTTTCAGCTACAGACAACTTTTTTTCTTACTTCTATTAAAGACTTGAAGAGCACATCTGTTTACTTGTCATCGGTTTAGTCAGATAGTGTGTATCTAATGAATAAGAAAAAAATCAGGTCACATTTTTTAGTAATCAGTGCAGAAATCCTGTTATTTCCAAAAAGAGTACGTAGGCAAATTGTACGAAGAGTTAAACTAAATAAACATCAACCCCTGATTAAATGAGTAAAGTCATCTATATAAAACATTTTTTTTGTGACACAAGTGACACAATTGCATTTGTTACAGAACACTTGCTCTCTAAGTGTTTCGTCTAGTAAGACTTTAAAATGCTAAACAGCACATTTTAACTTTTCCAACACACACACACACACACATTTTCAAATACTGCATTTACCTTGAAAAGCGGCTGTGTCCAATATTGCATCGTTGCTAGAAGGATTTATCAGAAACTGTGCCTTCAGGCACAAAAAGAAATGAATATGGCTAAATTTGGAAAGGGGGGACACGTTGAAATTTGGTTGGAATACAAATATTGAGGGTCAGAAATATAGTACCTTATACAACACACATATCATAAGCTGTAATGAAACACATAGCCATCCGTGTTAAAACACTGTATTTACCCCACATCTCCTGAGGAAACCCTTCACTGAAACCAGTAGCACAGTCTATGAAACCTAGCTTGTTACCAATGTAGCAGAAAAAACCTGTTTTCAAATTAAGACATGTGAGTTGTAAAATATGTGCTAGATGTGTATTTTCTTTGATTTACAATCTAGCCTACTTTGCAATATGTACATTAAAAAAAATATTTTGACGGAGAAAAAAAATCAGCTTTAAATATATATTTATCTCTGTGTTTTTAAAAAATCATTTATGAAATAAGCGGTCAGCTTATTTCATGTCAAAGCAGCAGTGATGTGTCATGAACCAGGCTAGGACAACAGCAAGAATAAGGACAGCAAACACTAAGATCCATCTCCATCTGTTGGACAGTAGCTTTCTGTTGGGAAAGTGGCACCAATTTTTTCTCTGGGGCCTTCTTTAAATATTACCACTGTTCTGTATGTGTGATAAACTTTAGATTTTATGGGAAAAGCACATTGTTAGTAAGACTATTATTCAAAAATCAGCTAGGGTTATATAAAACTGTTCTGAAAAGTGCAAAAACTTAATTAAAAAGTTTTCATTCAGTGACTTAATGTATGTTATGCCTTGTATTGCACCCAGTAACACCCAGTCGCCTTTACGAGCTTCTAAGGCCATTTGAAACCCCATCATTTCATTCACACCTTCATCTTTGGGGTACTGCCAACAGACTTTAAACATTCACATTTTCATGTATAATCCTCATCATCTCGATCATTACCCTCAACCAAAATTACAACAGAAATGAAAAACGAACAAACAAATGGAAAAAAAAAAAGCTAACTTGTTATGTTCTGAATCAGGGATCACATGCATTTATTTAAGAATCCAAGCTTGCTTTTGTCTGACCATGCAGTATGGACACACTGTGATGTGCGTTGCTTTAAAAAACAAACAAACAAACAAAAGAAATCAATCATCACAATGATCCAGCCCTGAAAAACACCTGGGAATCCAGGTTCTGTAGGATGTTTCACGCCAGCTTTGGGAAATCATCCAGATTGTTTTAAAAATAGTTCCTACTGAACCCACCAATGAAATCCATCCAGTTAAGGGGATGATCAGATACCACGTAGTGCTTCTCTAGAAAAAGCAAACAAAAGAAAAAAAACACCGGTCCATCAAGGAATTGGCATCAAATGAACTCTGCACTGTAAAATCCCAGTTTGTTTGGAGATAAAAAGGTCGAGACATACAGAAAGACACAGCTGTAAAGGGCAGCGGGCTGCTTCAGCCCATATTTAGTCTGCTTCTCATCGGTGGTTTCAAACATTGCAACCGAACGCTCATTCAGTCTCGTTTTGAAAGCTAAAAGTTCCTCAAATTTGATTTCAAACAAGTGAGCCCGCTCTGCTCTGGGCAGGCACCATGACTGGCACCGCCCCCATCCGCTCCAGAGTGGCCTGGCTCACGGCGTAGGAGTGTGTGTGTTGCCCATGTGCGGACGTCACCACCGGTTTGAGACTCACAGTACCGTTGCTGCGCACCATGTTGGGAGGGGAGGGGGCAGAGTTTGTGGTGACCACCAGAGTCTTCGGTGGCGGGAGGGTGTGGCTGCCGTTGGCAAACGATGTCGTTGCTGTCGTGGGCGGGGCGTGGCGGGAGAGCGGGGTTGAGCCTGGCGCTGTCACTGCTGCGCCGTGGCCTTGTGCTGCGTTCTGGCCTTGGCCTGGGCCATGTCCGTGCGTGCCGTGAGCAGCGGCAGAGTAGGTCTGGCGAGCGTCTCCATTGTAGCGCGTGTAGGAGTTGGTGTCATAGTTGGGTTTGGGGTTGTGCCAGTAACGACTGTTGTACGTGTTGGTAGACGTGAGCGTGTCATTCTCTGAGGAGGACGCGTCGGCATGGAAAGCCTTTACTGATGATGACCTCTTAGGAGGAAGGTCATCCTCTCTGTTGAGGAGACATTTGAAAGAGAGCACAGTTAGACATGCACAGCTTTACATGCAGATTACAATAACTGCCTGTACCAACGTTTATGGTTTACACAGGGAAAAACATTAGAAAACTGTTTTTCAATATACAAAATTTTATGATATTTATTTTGTTAATCCTGTGCAATTATAGCAAAGCAAAAGATCACAAATACTGCTCTTTGTAAAGATGTCAGTAATACAAGAAGTGAAGGCAAATTAGTTCAAGCTTCAAATATTTAGCACAAATTTCCATAAAAGATTAATTCAGCTTCACAGTGCAGCAAAAGTTCTAGTAAGAATTTACAAGGTGCTTATGTATTCATGTGTGCACTCTGATCTTCGTGGAGCCTATTAAATATAATGTGATAACCACTGTGAAGCCGTGTGCGAGTAAAGCAACAAAAAATGTCAAAACTATGATAAAATCATTTTAAATGTATTCAAAGGTATTTCAAATGAAGCCGACAAAAACTTCCTGCCTTTCAGTGTTTTCCTATTTTCATGAGGTATTATTAATGGAGTTAAGCTCCTGAGGCATATGAGATCAAATGTATTCTTTGTGATTTTCTGTTGAGGAAAAGCAGAAGTGTAAGGGTGGACTGAGAATTTTATTGCTATCTCAGTTAGTCAAAGCTACAGATATCTGAAAGTATCCTAATTTATCCTCCAAATGAGTCCTGGAGTAATTTAGTGGCAAATTTGCAGCTAAGGTAAACAACTGACAGAGGTTTTAAAAGACAAACTAGCCTGTAATTAGGAACAACATTTAAGCCAATTACTGGTGTAGTTTTCAGAGCTTTCAGTGCTGACACACTTAATATTCTACAACAGGAAGCACAAAGCCAACGCTGCATGTTTTTGATTTTTAAAATACATCAGACAGGCTATAAATGTCACCCTGGAACCTTCTGAAACACTAAGTATGTGATTAACTCAGTAAACAAACCCTGCTTAACTTCAACAGAAACTCTATATTAAGTATAAGCAATGTTGTGGAAAGACCGACTAAAGAACTGCTTAATTTTGAGAAACACACAAAACGCTTTGATGACAAAATACAAAAACTGCACAAAATGAAGAAAAGCTGGACTGTTAAATAGTTCTTTCAGACAGTAACAGACAGTATGGATACTGAATACTACTTATACTTTATTTATAAGCAGTATTTCTATGTTATGCTATTTTCTACTTCTGCTCCACTTTATTTTTGGAACCAGACATTGCACTTTACACCACAACACCACTTATTTGAAATCTTTAGTTGCTTATTTGGCAGTAAAATTACATATAGCAACAAATAATGTTTAAATAATATAACATATACGATTATGAAAAGTTCTATATAATATATTTTTATATAGGAAGTTGAAATATTTTTCTGATTTCCTGCCACCTAGGCTCTTGGTTCCCTCTGTGCCCCTTCATTAAAAAAAATCCTGGAAACGCCCCTGCATCCTAATAGCCTTAACACCGTATAAGGTCAAGGCATTCTTTATGGCTCCTACACATCAGTCACTGGACAAATAAAAGCTTATCTGTAAATATAAATGTATTCAGTCTAAATAAATACATAAACTACACCCATAAGCCACTTGATCAAGCATAGTGCAATCTACTACCATCCAACAGTCTGCCGTAAAGCCTTGCTTTTGTTGACTGATTCCATTGTGTGTTGTGATGGTGGTCTACTGAACTGCATTTCACCGAAAAATCTTCCAAATATTTTGTTCATTGCATAAGCACACAGTGAATTTAGGGGGCACTTTCAACACTTTCAAATGTAATGTTATCTAATACAAGCACCCTGCAAAGTGTGGCCTCAATAATAATCAATAATAATTAAGCAGAATTATCACCTTTTTAACACAGAACATAAAAGTTCGGTGTGCCAGGGCCGCTGCGTTACAGGTTACAGACATACTGAATAAACGTGGTGAGCGTACAAGCTTGCAGATGCACTTTCACACCAGCCACAAAATAATGAAAAAGAATAAAAGAACGATGGAAAAACAGCAATCAAAGCCAAACCTGATCTCATTGGGGATCTCCTCCTCATCATATCTGTTCTTGTTCTTCCAATAGAAGAGCGTGACCACCACTAACAGGGAACAGATGACGACTGCCAGGACTCCTGTGGCAATGGTTCCTGCTATCAGACCTACACTCTGAGGCTGGGCTGCAGGACAGACAGACAAGAGGACGACGTTTGAAAATGACAAGAGAGCTGGATGGGTTGGCCAAAACTACACTTAAAAAAATTATCTAGTAAACAGATTTCATTTCCTTACACACAGAGAAGAGAATCAAGAAATGTATTTGTTTAATATAGCTCCGAAAATACATCACTAGATCTGTATGTCAGGTCTTTCAGAATAATATAAGGTGTCACTACAATAAGACAGAAAATAAGGTGTGATCCACACTTGATATTAACTGACTGAGCACACAGTGCAGCTTTTATATGCTGAAAGCCCCATAAGAAACTAGAACAGCTGATTATCCTCCGACATCAGCCAATTGCTCACTGAGGCTGGCAGCTTCCAAATCGTCCAAAAAATAAATAAATAAATAAATTATAAAAAACAACCCATTTTTGAATATTGAAAACTTTATCTTGCTTTAATGAAAGAGCCCCAGATGTACTAAACTGACCTTTTCTGTGCCAAATAACAATTTTCAGCACCCAGCTGACACAACTTTACACAACAGACGTACTTGCCAAAATAAATAAAGAAAGAAAATACTTTCAAATCTAACGTCTGACTAACTTTGTCAAAAAGAGTTTGGGACAATCCATGTTAAACATATACATCATGCCTTTTATTTAATATATGGCTTTGTAAAAACAATCTCTTTGTCAGAATTAATGATTCAAATTGTTTTTAATAAAAAAAATAAAATAAAATCTCATTCACGAGCCTTTACGTCTGTATTGTGTCAGCAAATCACAAGTCTGGCATGTGTGGCAGACTCAGCACTCTGATACAGAGGCCCGGCCTGTCACACACTGTCAGATGACCAAAAGAAAACAACATGTTACAGTCCTTTCTGTCAAGCTATCAAAACTGCCCGACCCTGTCACTTTTATCACCTCTGTTTTTCTTTCCTGGTGTCAGATGTCAAGTGCTGCCGTGTGCAAGCAGCTCTGACTGTGCCCTTTGTTTGGCTGGATTTTGTCACATTTGTTTGTTTGCTTATGTCTGTGTTTGACGGCTGTCAGTCACCGAGAAGACTTCTGCTCTGCCAGTAGCAGCCTTTCCATCTTTTTATGCGCAGCCTTAAACAAACAGACGCGTGTCACCTTACCTGTGCCTGTGATGTTTGAGTATACTTACGTGCAACAACCTGCAGGTTCAGCAGACAAGTGCTCTTTCCGATAGCATTGCTGGAGGTGCACTGGTAGAGTCCTGAGGTGGTGGTGCTGATGTTTCTCAGTGTGACAGTGCCCTGCATCTGGTCTAAAGGACACAAACACATGCACATACAGAGAGCCACATACTAATTAAAGTTTCTTAAACACAACAATATGGACCCTGTGTTGTAACTCGCACATTTAAATAATTCATACACACTTATATTGATTTATACTTTTAAAAACTTCAGCTGAACAAGTTATACTAACTACCAACAGAGGGTGCTGTTGTCTTCTTAATCCCAGTTGTGCAACTATGTTGTTCAGTAGAACAATAAAACTGAAGATTCCTTTTTCATAAATGATGAAAGGGTTGAGTTGTGAGATTATAACCATAGAGCTGTACACTACTGGATTCATTTAAATTGCATAAGCTTTTATTTATTTATTTATTTGTTCTTATCTTATATTTCCGCTGTAGAGGAAGTCAGCCAGATCTTTAACTGTTCTCTTAGCAATGACATGACAGATGTCATAGCTGTCTGCGTCAAACTAAACACACGGAGGATTAGGAGTGGCACTGGATTCCAGGTTCCCTTTACAGTTTGAATGAAATGCAAGCAGCAGAAAACAAACGTGAATATTTAAAGATACATTTGTTATGTTTGTTTGTTGTTGCAGGTTATTTTTTTATGTAAGCGGACATGTCAAATGTAGTCATCAAAAGGTAAATACTTAATATATTATACATTAATGCAAAATTTATTTTAGAGGCTGTTAAATTATTTATACTGTAAATAATACCTGCAGCTATAAGTATAACCTCAGTAGTGAGTCATATTTTGGGCTACATGTTGCAAAACAAGCTAACAAGTGGGGGTTTTTCACTTATGAAGGGGATTTTTTTTATGGCTGCTAGTCTGTTCCATAAATGCATGGACTAAAAACTACTTATTACTTCTAGGCTTGACTACTGCAATTCATTATTATCAGGTTTTCCTAAAAACTAAGTATTCAGCTGATCTAAAATGCTGCAGGACAGGATTCACAGGGACTAGAAAGAGAGAGAGTATTTTTCTTTATTTTAATTATTTAGTTTTCATTTTTCCCCATCCTGGCTTATTTCACTGTTTTCCTGTTAAACCCAGAATCAAATTTGAAAATCCTTTTCCTTACATAGAAGGTCTTGAATGATCAGGTCCCATCTTATCTTAAAGAGCTCATAGTACTGTATCACCCCATTAGACTGCAGGCTTACTTGTGGTTCCTTGAGTATTTAAAAGTAGAATGGGAGGCAGAGCCTTCAGCTTTCAGGCCCCTCTTCTGTGGAACCAGCTCCCAGTTTGGATTCAGGAGAGAGACACCCTCTCTACTATATAGTTAGGGCTCGATCAGGTGACCTAGGCCTAGGATGCTGGGGACGTCCCATGCATGCATTCTGCATTTAAGCATTATTGGCTCTCTTCCACAGTGTGGCTTTTGTCTTGTTTCCCTCTCCTAGCTGGTTGCAGCACATGGCCGCCCCTCCCTGAGCCTGGTTCTGCCAGAGGTTTCTCCTGTTAAATGACAGTTTTTCCTTCCCACTGTCATGAAGTGCTTGCTCATAGGGGTTCATTTGACTGTTGGGGTTTTCTCTGTTTTATTTTAGCTTCTTTACTTTACAATATAAAACACCTTGGGGCAACTGTTGTGATTTGGTGCTATAAAACTGAACTGAACTGAAATGAACAATGCACCAATAGACATTAAAAATACTCTTGCACACAGACGAAACCTTACAGTCTAACTGAAATATTGAAAAAAATGAAAAAAGAAAAAAAACAGAGAATTGGTTTTCGAAATCTAGATTATTAAAAAAATGTTTTTGTGACAGGTTGTTTTTGTGTCTCTGTTGTTTGTTTGTTCATTTGTGCTAACGCCACTCCATTTTGTGGTGAGTCAGATTCTTTGAAGCTCTTTTCGATGTTATCATTTCAAAGGCCTGATTGCCAAAAATGCAAATTAGCATATCACAAAAGAAGATAATTGACATTTATTCAACCACCTTTGCAGCCTAATTTGCAATTATGATTTACTGAGTACACATTTCCTATTCTCCCTCTGCAAGTGCTCAGATAATTGGACTCATACCTGTTAACAGAAGACTGTTTCACTTTTATGATAATCTGCTGTCTGCAATTGATGTGACTTTTGCACAGTGGGCTTTCTACTGACCAGTAGTGTACAGACAAAGAAAGATACCAGTGATGAATATTATTTCACTGTGCAGTGGGCACAGCTGGAAAAGAAAGGAGAGTGCACCACACCAGTCCTCTCTGATGCTGAAAACCAAATGCAACTCCGGTCTCTGTAATTATTAAACGCTGGATGGCAGAAGAAGGTTATTGTATGTATTGCGGTCGCAGAAATGACACAACTGCAGATCTCACAATGGCACGTGTGGGCGGAGTTGGTATTCAGCATGAGGAAGGAGCACCACAAAGCAATATCACTTTGCTCACTTACAGAAACACATTGCTGACACACACACAAGCTCATTCACAAATTCACAGGTTCGAGTCACTACATCCATCCATCATCACCCTCAGCAGGGTCAGCGGAGGAGGATCGTCAGGAAGGGGGCAGTAGTTCAGGCCTGGCACATGACAGGTGGCAGTGATGGTGCATTTGGATTCTGAGTCTGAGCTACGCTATGCGTGTGAGATTTACCAGCGAAGGTGGGGCAAAAGGGAACTCCGACGGCCAGCTTGTTTGTAATACCTTGCATGGCGTTGTGCGGCAGCTTGGGCAGCGCGTCCAGCTTCTCCCAGGAGTAGGACGGCGTGGGAATACCTTCCTCTGATTTGCAGATCAGGATGATGTCACTGCCTACATCCAGCGTTCCCTGGATTCGACACGCTGGCACCGAGGGGGGCACTGGCAGATGGAGAGAGTGGGTGGTGGTGCGTTAACCACTTTACAAAAGAAAACTAATTTTTTTCCAAATAGGGGGGAGAATTGCATAATTGAGAAATTGTGCAGAATCTCATTAATCAAACAGTCAAATATGATGTTTTCTTATTAGGACTCCTGAAAAACTGAATGGTTTCCACTTTGCCACAGTGATGATTGTGCTGTTTATCTTTCTTTAATAAAGATCTGCAGATGGCAGAGAAGAAAATAAGACAAAACCTTCTTTTTTTGTCCTTTACTGTTATTAGTTGGCACCTGAGATGCATTTTTTAAAAAGTGAGCGCCGCATGCTCTCAGGTTATGAAGCAGGAAGCGCTTTTCTTTTCTCCTTTTTATTTTTGGAGTTGTGGAATAAATAATGATAAAAATGTGCTGGTGTACTCTACCCAACACTGTGAGTCCAACGACACCGATGCTGCGCCCCCCTCTGTCTGGGAGGTTGTTGACCAGGCACTGGTAGGTCCCAGTGTCGGACACCTGGGTGTTGTTGATGAAGATGGAGGCACTTGTGCTTGGCATGGTGGCAACGAAGCCCACACGACCATTGAGGTGGTTGGAGAGGCTGAAGACCCGACCACCCTGGTAAATTATCACCTGGATAAGGGACCAGAGAAAAATTTAAATTAAACTCAATATTTAGTCATCAAAAGAAATCAAAATTTCTATTTTCCCTTGTACTGAGGGAAAATACTGTAATTTAAAAGATACAGATGAGGACTAAATTATTACCCCCTTTCCCCCATTGAAAATGTTTTTTCAAAAGTATTTCTCAAGTGCTGTTAAACAGAACAAGGAACACAGTTTTTCCAAACATCCTATTTGTATTTTACACACTGAAACCAAATTATTTAATAATAACCGAAAAAAAAACTATTTGGCCCTCCTTATACTAATATTTGCATATCCTCTTGGCTGGATCACAACCTGCAGTTGTTTCTTGCAATTTCATTGTTGTCTCCTGAGCAATCCCAGCCCATTCTTCTTTAATGACTCTCTCAAGCTCCTCCAGATTTGACGGTCTTCTGGCATGGACCTTGGTTGTCAGTTCATCCCAAAGATTTTCATAGGGATTCAAGTCTGGGCTTTGTGCAGACCAGTCAGTAATGTTCACTTTGGTTTTCAGGAGGTAGCTCTTCACTGGGAGCAACGTATGTTTTGGGATGTTCTCATGTTTGAAGACAAAACGATGACCTAAACCTAGTTTTGCTGCTGAGTGCTTGAAGTTTCCTTTCAAACACCTTCATGTATCCTTCTTTCCTTATGGTTCTCTCCACCTTGAGGGGATTGCCTATTCCCCACAGCATGATACTCCCACCACCATGTTTCACTGTGGGGATGGTCTTCTTTGAGTCAGATGCCTCTCCCTTCTTTCTCCAAACACAAGCAGCATCTCTTTGGCCAAAGAGCTCTAGTTTCATTTCATCTGAACAAGTATGCATAATCTAAAGGTTATCCTTAGCATACTTGTTGTCTTCTTTGAGACGACAATTCCCAACTTGACTAAGTTATTCACATACCGCTGCCAGGCTTGTTCTGTGTTCGGTGCTGCATGGCTCTCCTTAAATTTCTTGAGTTCTTGACACTTGAAACGCTATGAGAACTTCTTATATCCATCTCCTGCTTTGTGAGCATTCAGTCTAAACTGATTTATTTTGTTTTTCATATGATGCTTTCTCAATAGACAGCTCTAACCCTTGCTTAAGTTTATATACTGTGTTTAAATTGAAAGATAACACTCAGTTCTAATGTCATTTTACAAACTTTGAGCATTTCAATATTGACTGGTAGATTTATTTTTCCTATTGTGCACAAATAGAAATAATTTATGCTAGTAATGTTAAAAATACTGGATTCAAAATCCATTGAACTCCTAAACAAGCACTTGGGAAAATTTTGACAATAACAATAACTTTAGATTTCATAGGGGGACGAATGATTTTTGTCCTCACCTGTAGACACTTCCGTTAGTGTTGCACATCACTCTCACTAGAGGGAGACCTATTTCTACTTAGAGGCTAAAAATAGACAGTGGACGGAATAAGTAATGGAGCAAACTGACTTATTTCTCTGGAAGAAACAAACAAACAAACAGACAAACTAAAAAAAACCTTTTCATTTGTAAGTGGTCCTTTCTAGCTTAGTGGGTAGATTTAGGGGGAGGAGTACACACTAAAAGTATGCTTTCATGCTACTGTAAGGCTCTTCACATAAAAGCATGCACTAAATGGTATGCATAATTGAAAACATTTTAAATTAGAAACATATAAACTGCAATAAGACCAATTCGACAGCAGCAATGCAGGCAGACGTCTGCACAAAGAGGTCAAACCCAGCAGGAACTTAAGGTAGAAGCTATCATTTTATCATTACATCCGTGACCTTTGAGAACAATCACAGACTCCACACTTGGTTGAGGTTGAGCTGATCTTGTCTCAGGATCGAAATTAAAAGCCAATGAAAGACCGAGCTGTTTAAAAGCTTCCCAGAGGCTTTAAATTTGGCCCGAACAGCTCGTTTGTGAGGCCGAGCCACATGCAAAACAGCTCTCACCCCTCAGCTGGGCCCACACAAAGGATGAAGGACCCACGCAAACACACGGTACATGCACACAAGTGTGGCAGTCATGACACGCGCGCACCAACTCACACGGTGGCGCGGCGCATACGCCTACACACAAAGCGTGGTGGGGAATCAGAGGGGCTATTCACTTTGCTGAAAAGAGGCCTCATTGAACTGTTCAAAGACCCAAGCGGAGAGGCAACCAGCACCAGTGTGTTCTCGCGTGCGTGTGCGCGGCTCCGTGTGCGCGTGCATGCATGAGAATGATAGTTTGGATGAAAGTGCAGGAGTGCGTATGTGACCGTGTCCTCCATCGCTGCTTAACGATTGTAAATTGCGTGGCAGCAATTTCCTGAGTGCAGCACGCTCGCTTTGTCCTCTTATGTGCAGATGAATAGGCAGCTCCTCAGCTGTGATGAGAGCCTGCAACTGCATCTCTTCTGCGTGTGTGTGTCTTTCACTGTAGATACATTTTGTCACAAGGAGTGTATCAGTTGTGAGCAGAGTGTGCAAGTGTGTGTGTGGAGCATGGAAGTGTTTGTGACTGTTATGTCACAATAACTGTTCCTCCGTTTAATAACTTCCCATTCTTTTCTTTCCTTCTATGTGTTTTTTTGTAATAGGTTCATTTGTGCATACCTCTCTGTTTCCTTTCTCTAACACATGATCTGACCTGGCTCTATATTCCTGATGACCCAACAATATAATCTGCATGCCTGGTGAAAGCGATCCAATCAATCGGCCTCGCACGCACCGTTTTGACTGTGCTCGTTTTGAGTGTGCGCATGAATGAGTGGAGGATTAAAGCAGGTCCTAACCTGTGGTGCAGATCAAGCCCATTTCGGCTACTCTATCTCCTTTTCCTCTGCAGGTATTAATTTTAGGAACAGAAACAAATGCCCGATGGATTATGGAGAAATAAATCAAGCCAATGTATGTTTAAAAGCATGTTAAAAATCATATGCATGAGAACAGTGGTGCATTTATGGTGCATGCCAAAAGCCCTCCTTTTTGTAGACTTGTTTTTATTTTGCCTCTGTCTGCTATGTCGATCCATCCGTATCTATGTGTATGTATAAATCACCTCATTCCCTCGCGTGACCTGGTTGGCTTTGTGGCTATGAACAGATAGAAAAGAGGTCATGGCTGGCACTCAGATGGCAGACGGCCCTAAGAACTCTAGCTGGACTAGCTGGACGCCCAACTGTTGGCCCAGTGGTAAACCTCTGTTTCATCCTTTGACTCCTAAAATCCTGCACAGATACAGTACAAGCATCTGCACAAATTGTGCTACATCCCCAGTCATTCTCCTGCTGTGCAATATACCCTGTAAGTGTGTGTAGCAAACGAATGCTCATAGTAAACTTTCAGATACTGCTGTAGCAGTTTCGTACTCGTATTCCAATTCTAACTGACCGTGCAAGGACCCCCCTGGCCCCTGACATGGCAGATACTGCCATCTCTTCAATAAAGCCTGAATAAATCTCTAAACCCTCACAGCTCCCTTCAATCTAATGACTATAAGCTGCAACTGTTATCTCTTTCTATCCTTTGAGACATGTTCTGAACAATATGGGACCAAACCCCATTTTACTAATATACTTCTGGATTTACCTGATTTACCCTTTTGACTCTAGTACATATATATTTGAGTCTTTTGTCAGCACATTTTCACACAGTGCCAAATGTCTAAAATGCTTGGTCAGTTGTTGTGTCTCTGCCCCCCCCCCCAACAATCTCTCTTCTCCTCTCTCTCTCTCTCTCTCTCTCTCTCTCTCTCTCTCTGATGCTTATAGGCACATTATAACAACAGTGAACTTGTTGAACAGGTTCTCACTGTGACCCTTATGTTGATACTTTTAGGAAACTGGACACTGGACAGTCAACTGCTTCTGACCCAAAAGAATATTATATAATGGGAAAAAACAAAACAAAATACTTTTCATGTGAAGAGGGAAAATAGGGAAGAAACATCATGGGAGAAAATTCAAGACAAATTCGGTCCTTTTGGGATGGCTTCGGGCGGAATCAGAGTTATAGGAAGAAAAAAAATAGTTGGAACAGTAAAATGGGACACTTCAGTGCATCGAGCTGGTGGTTTAGTGCAGGTGAAGCTTCTTCTTTTTTTTTTTTTTTTCTTTTTAATATAACTTGATGTTTTGTTGCCAAGTTTGTGAGTGGAGGCTGGATGTTTTTAAGAAAAAGCTTACGCTGTAATTTTGTAATGAAATGAAAATTCTGACCACTGCAACCGTGCTTTTGGTGTCTTAAAAACTCATTAACTTTAGACACGGCCTCTAAAAAAACTCTTCGAAATTAAAGTAAGGTTATGTCATGATTTCTTTTTTAAAATATCCACAGCTGATGGAATAAAGTACATTTTCTATATGCTTTTCCCAGCCAACAGGACTTGATAGTGCCAGCCTGATTATAATAGCTAAAAGAAGAATGAGAGGAGTGAGAAGGGTCCTACAGGGACCCTCTCACTTGTAACTGATCTAATGCACAACTCAGACAGTGATGTTTGAACTAAACCTGTTATCTTACTGGCCTGTCTGATAATCTGAGCTGTGTCTTGTGTGTAACAGCCAGGCTATTGTACCAAGATGAAATACTGAAGGTCAAACTAGATTCACTGAGACTTCAAACTTCAAAGACAGCACTGGAGAAACTGTGCCTGGAGTCGCTCACACGAAGTACGACTCCCATAAAATTGAGTTGCTTATAAAGTGCCCACGTCTTTGGCCTAAGCCTGGTACAGTATTAAAAACTCACCATAATCACGATAACCACATTCTACTGTAAACTAAAAAGGTTTCCCAGTATTATTAAAAAGGATTTTTCCCATTAAACTATCCTTTGGAAATACACTTGTAAAAAACAAATATTATATAATATAACATAATAAAAAACAGAAAATAAAAAACTAATTCAGCTGACTCTGCATACCTATGTCCCTTGAGGTAGACAAGTGAAAAAGTAATCAAATATATAAATAAATAAAATGAAAATACCTGTCTGCTGATAAATACAAAGTACAGTATAGTACAAATATACTATGGAAGAACATGTAAATCTTCAATGTGGTTTTGCTATTTAAGTACAATGTATGCTAAGACGTTACATTTAATGGAATCTGGTCAAATTAAATTGACTTTACAGGCACACATTCAGATTATACCAGTATACCTTATATTCTCATTTAAAGATCAGCATCATTTCTGCATCAAATATTCTTTATGATCTCAATTTCACAGAATATTCATTTCAGTGATGCGGCACATATTTTACTATATCAACATATTTTTTAAGCTTCTTTTGGCTTAATCAGGGTGATGACCAAGGTACACAAAGCTACACAAATACTGAAAATGAGAAACATTTTCATTAGTGCTGAGAAAATACACCTTTCTCTAAAACTTTCGATTATCAACTGCAACAACAAAGAAAACAATATGCAGCAAAAATCCAATTTTAAAAGATGTCCCGCCACAATAAAAGTATTTTTACAAATGTTTAAGCATATTTAAGCATAAAGACCACCGATATCCAGCAAACACCTTTAAGAGGATAAACAATAGGTCAGAAAAAACAAACTGTATTGTCAAGTGTTGAGTTTGATTGTGTGTGTGTGTGTGTGTGTGTGTGTGTGTGTGTGTGTGTGTGTGTGTGTGTGTGTATGTTTATCTGGATTATCTCACATCAAGCGGCCCAGAGGACAGAGGCCAAGACTTCTGATCTCCACAACAATTTGTCAGACAGATTACATCCACAGAAAACAGCACATAAATATGCAAACATGCAGGTACACTTCTCTGAGCTATGCACCAACATGTTAGAATCTGGAGTTTAGCTTGTCATGAGAATAAAAAAAAATGACTACAACTGGAATTAGGCAAAAGTTTACACAGTTAGAAATTCAAGCTTGAATTCTCTGAGCACTAATAAAGTGTACACTTAACTTCACAGCGCTTTACTTGTTCAACATTTTGTCATGTTAGAGCTTTATTCCAAAATGGAGTAAATTTCGGAAGATAAGCCTTCGCCCCAGTACGAGAACCAGGTTATCAACAAGGATGTCTCTGTACATTGTCACACTCCCTCGACCCTGACTAGTCTCCCAGTTCCTGCTGCTGAAAAAACACCCCACAGCATTATGCTGCCACCACCTGACGAGATAATGAGTGGTGCCTGATTTCCTTCAAACCTGACACTTGGTATTCATGCCAAAGAGTTTAACCTTTTTTCATCAGACCAGATAACTTTGTTTCTCATGGTCTAAGAGTGCTTCAGGTAACTTTTGGGAATGGGCCTTTAACTGAGGAGTGGCTTCAGTCTGGTCATTCTGGACCCTACCATACAGGCCTGATTGGTTGAGTGCTACAGAAATGGTTCTCCTCTGTCCACATAACAATGCTGGATCTCTTTCAGAGTGACCATAGAGTTCTTGGTCATCTCCTTGATTAAGTCCCTTCCATCCCGATTGGTCAGATTGGCGGTCAGCTCTAGGAAGAGTCCTGGTGGTTCCAAACTTCACTTTGGATGCGCTGTAAATGCTTGTTCAGTGAAGCTCTCACATTATTGATCCTTTACATCACAATTTTGTTGCTATAGGAGAGATGCAACATGGATACTGGCTTCATGTCATATTATTGTAGGTTCAGGTACACAATTACTGATGGAGGTTTTCCTCAGTATAACTGAAGTCATGGAGACTTTGCACAGTGTAGTCCATGTTATATAAAGTGTAAAACAAAGCATCAGGGTGGAAGTTTACATTAAGGTGTCCTACAAATTTCTGAGTGGGTATCATACCAAGATACCAGCCAGATGTCCTCAGCTAGCTTTCTCTATCATAGTGAAAGAGTGTGTGTTGTACTGCAGACCCCTCCATGAACATACTGCTAGTTGTCTGTTTTAGAAATCACAGTTTTTCACAGTTTTCTTACAATGTGTGAAGCATTTGAGCAAGTTTTCAAGTCTAATTTATCATGCTTAGGAATCTGAAAGCTCTGTGAACTTCAATATATAGCACCTCATGTGTCTGTTAAATATGAAACTACAACCACCAGCTGGCTATCTTAGCTAAGCTTAGCTCTTTCTTTAATTATACAATGATGAGAACCCAAACAAAGTAGATGCTTTGGTAACCCCTGTTGCTATCTTGGAGGTGATGCTATAACCTTCAGGGTAGCCTTAGAGTCTTAGAGTGTAATTGGCTGATATGGCCACTAGATAATGCTCATGCATATGCTAGTACCGTTAAATACTTCAGAGCACATACAAACCACATGCACTCAATTGTTGTTTTGCTTTGGTTTAAGTTTAATATGTTACCTTTATTACTCTTATGCATGTTCTTATATTGGTTGATGTTTGCAATAGGTGTCCTTCATCAACAAATACATGCCGTGAAAGGTAACTGAACCCATTTTTAAATGACAAAGCCTGATAGTGTCAACGGGCATTAGTTTTAATCATAAAATAGAACAAATATCTTTTGGAGGTCTCGATGTGTGAAGTCTTTCATGTTAAATAAAATAGTCATTCATATGCCAAAGAAAAGAACAGAAGGAGGAGACTGAAAGGGAGGGATTTTTTTCTGCTGAATCTACAGCTACTATATTACCTTATGCTGAGCAGCAAGAAGCAAGGTGCAAATGCAACACTAATGTCAAGACCTTTTAATTTGATAATGTGTAGGAGTTAACAGTTCTGAAGCAACATTAACATTCATTTGAGGTCAGTTTTCCCTTCAGCTCTGTTTTGTTACCTTAACTCCTGGGGGAAATATGTGGCTCTTTAGACTCTAGCTAATTGCTTACTTTCTCTGTTTGTTCTCCAGGTAGCATATATATAGCTTTTTCCCCCTGATGTTTTAAGAAAAAAAAAAGAATTAAAAAAATCACAGGAAAATGCTGAAAGTGAATCAAAAATGACTGGAAATTATAACAATAACTAAAAGATCCTAAAAAGCACAGAGCTGAAGATGAACTTGAGCTAGAGTTTTTTGGGTGGTTGTCAACTCTTTACTCGTTTAATAATACAGGCAGACATTTTATCCATTTTTAAAACATACACCAAAATATATTCTAATGGAGTCATTTGGGGTTTATTGTGACTTTTAACTCAAAATACAAATTACTTTGTCTCCAGAGTAATTCCTTCATAGATCAGGATCCCAGCAGACATCAAATGCACCAGCCTGTCACACTGCCTGCTCTCATAAACAAAATATATAGAGCTCATAGTTAAGTTCCCACAGCCTATAATGTGGGGTCGACCGTGTAAGCTAAAGGCTATGAAGGAGAGGGTGACGCCTTAGACAACATGGCAATAAAGGCAGCAGGGAAAACAAATAGCTACATTTGCACTTTTTAGTGAGGCCGACAAAGTTTTGCCGTCGCCTTCTAACAGTTCATCATTTGGTACAGACCGACACGAACATGGCAATCGAATTTGAGAAGAGAGAGATCTGAGTGGTCATAGTGTGTGCTCACTAAAGTGCTAATGCAGGTTGCGCAAGTGTATGGAGTTGTGTTCAGTAATTCTTAATGGCTTTCAGCATCAACTGTAATCATTTATGACACACACACTCTTTCTCTCTCTAAAATGACCTTGCGCATGTTCTGTCGCACCACGCAGCACTTTATTTCATCACACACTTTTTAGACAGCTCCCCAATTTCATGGCAGAATGGCAACTTGCAGTGTTTTTGTTTCATTCTTGTGCTCGAGTGGACAGATTGTGAGATATTCCATATGTTTGTGACAATGTAATGCATTCCTAAAGGCTTGGATTTTTGTCATGGAAATAGCAGACCCAAAGTGCTGTGCAATATAAAGTGTGTGTGGCGCGGGGGGGTGATGACAGCCATACAAGTGACAGGTGTACACATGACAGAACCATGCCATGATGTGTGAATTTCTGGATGTATATACTCACGTCAGTATTCACACTTAGACTGTGCACTTTGTCTACAGACTTCGCACATGAACGCATACTGTATATAAGCCCGACATGTAGGCACGTGGATCCGCACTACATTTGGACCAGCAGTCTGTTCAATTCCAGTTTGTGTGCGTGCATTTGTGCATATTTGTGTGTCTGTGTGTGTGGAGAACAGCTGCGATATAGAGCCTGTCGTGGGCGTGAGTTAATTAGTGCAGAAGATGATTGTGTTATTTGGACGGCCGACCAGCACTGGGGTTCAAAGTGAAGGGAGGCAGGTGAGCTTGTACGGCCTGCAGCTGCATGTTAAACAACTCAAATGGAATCACAGAAGTCCCGCACGAGGGGATGAAGAGTGAGTGAGAGAGGGACGGAGGGAAGGTGAGAGAGTAGACTGCTATAAACGAGGCCAGATAAACAAAATGAGCATCAGCAGTCGGCGAGTAACTTAAATTCAACCATGTCTTTGCGTGGAACTTTCTGACAGTGTTTCCACATCAAATCAGCACTACGAAAGCAGTTTGATGCTTTGGCTGTGCATATGTTGTTTAAGAGGCGTCCTGCAGCACACAGATTGTAAACTATAAATACACCCTTAAGCTTACTACTACATTACTTCTATTTTAAACTATGGTGATCTCTATTAATTACAAAACTGATGTGCTAAAGGTGTGTTCAGATGCACTGAAAAGGGAATTATTTTTTCTGTCTGCTTTTGCTCAAGCAGTGCAACTATATTTTTGGCATATGCAAATTTAGCATGGGCCAGATAGATAGTTTTTGGCAAAAGCCTTGATCCACCCTTAATTTCTTTTTACCTTGCCAGGAAAATTGAGAAATAGGTGCACCAATAATATTTATTCTTCAGCACGGCCTGAACTCTCTTATACAAGCTTTCTTGTAATTTAAGTAGTCAGGAATATTTCTCAGGCTTCTTGAAGGTCATTCAAAGCTGTTCTTTGGATGTTGGCTGCCTTTTGTTGCGCTTTCTATAAAGATGATTGTAGACTGCTTCCAT
This sequence comes from Oreochromis aureus, assembly GCF_013358895.1. Lineage (NCBI taxonomy): Eukaryota > Metazoa > Chordata > Actinopteri > Cichliformes > Cichlidae > Oreochromis > Oreochromis aureus. The sequence goes on along the minus strand of NC_052955.1, from coordinate 30,400,942 downwards.
AATGTTGAGGTCTGGGAACTGGGAAGGGCAATTCATGACTGGCTGTGTTTCTTTGTGTGTTTTTCTATTGAGGAATGCTTTTACTGCCTTTGCAGTGCGTTTGTGATCATTGTCATGCTGAAAAATGACGCTGATGCTTTCCAGATGGTATTAAAAGGTGGATCAAAATCTGACTGTGCTTTTCTGCATTTATAACTTTGACAGACATCAAGTTTGATGCTGAAATCCAACCCCAAATCCCAGAGCCTCCACCGTGTCTTACCGATGACTGTAGACACTCAGTGTTGTTTATCTCTCCTGACCTACTCTGTCCATTTTGATAAGGATTTGAACTAACAAAAACTTTGAAAGACCTTCAGAAAGTATAAAGAATTATTCCTCAAGAGCACAATAACAATTACAAACAAGTCTGGGTCCGTGGGGGCAAAATATAAACAAAAGAGTCGTGCCTTAAGATGTAAGAGCTACATGACACTTCCCTTTTGCTTGTTTCATTCTCTACACGTGTGATGCATTTTTGCAGCTACTCATATTCTCTTTGCGCTGTATCTGAGCACACCTTCAAACAGAGCAAACTCTCATGTACCTGCATTGACTGTAAGGAACCCATCCACAAGATGCGCATACAGTAGTGTTGCATTAGAAAATAAGATTTCAGAAGCAGACATTTCAGTTGATGTGCAGAGAGCACGGCAACACTGACTGTGTACCAATTCAGCATCCAAACATCTACAGTTAATTACAACAATCACAGCAAAACTCTCAGAATAGTAAATAAGGATCTGACATGCTTAATTGCACTGCACAAGTCTGTCTTCTAAATATGAAGACTATGCTTTTTAACACACCTGTGACTCTGATCTTAGCTGTAAAAGCTGTAAAAGATGACTCAGGTCAGTGGGTGGATGCAAGTGGTTCATACCTGCTCTGGCTGGTGAGCATTTGACAGCGGTGTCACCATCCAGATGATGTTGAGGTTGGTGAGGGCAGCGCTGGTGGTAAAGGAGCATGGCAGGATGGCTGCTTGGCCACGTGCCACCTGGACACTGCGCTGAGGCATTGTCACATCTAGTGCCTGCACACAGACTGCAGGAGAAAAAAAGAGTCAGTGATCAGCGCCTTGATTCTCAAAAGAAAAGCACATACAGTACCAAATGAAACAGAGAGATAGAGAGAGAGAGCGAGAGAGAGAGATGAGCAGATGTCTAAATGCAGAAATTCCCCCCGAAACTCCCAACAGATGTATCTTTGCACTTTGTAAGAAAAGCAGCATCTTCAAAAGGTTTCCTGAAGGCTATTAGATCCCCTAAATCGCTAAAAATGAGAACGCTTGCTTTAGTGTGTGAGTAACAGAAACACGCACACACACACAGAGACAGACGATACAAGAAATCCAAAGCTAAAACGCTGCCATGTACAATATTTTTAATATGTGACATTTTTTTTTACAGCTTTTTCATCTTTACAGCAAAACAAACATGATTTCCTGAGAGCCAAACTCCTCGTCTGAGATGCTTTTGACAACTAACAAACAAGGCTGCACTGAGAGGATCACATGAAATATGTAATGTGCAATTAAATGGGGGAAAAAAATGATAAGATGTCACGAGACGTTAATTTTATTCCTCTCCTAAAACAGCAACATCTGAATCGGTGCATACTGAATGATGACAGCAATGTTAGATTTGTTGCTTCCTCTCAAAGTAAACAACTAAGGAGCCACTTTCCTCATCTGGACTCAGCTGCCATCCACAACAGACCCACAAAGACAGATATGTACATGCTGCATCCTATTTCGAGACCGGCTAAAGACATTAGAGCCTAAATTAAGTTAGATCTCCCCCGCAAGCATGTATCCATGTCCAAAAAACCCCATTGGGAAGTAATCTTATCTAAACACGGTGAGGACGATGATGCACTGATATGATTACAGATAATTGATCATGTCATGTGAATCGCCCTAGTCAGTGGTAATGTAAAATGAGGATCTTACCATTAATCAATAGTAGGAACCACCAGGTTGTCAATTATGGTTTGTAGTCAAGAGTCAAGATAGATCCCAAGTGCAAGCAATGACCACACTGTGCAATAGAATATATATGAGTAATTATTAACATTATGATAAGGAAACGAATATAAGAATTTTTTCCCATCTACTGACTCGCTTCTGCCTAGTTTTGAATATCAGTGTAATATTTTCAAGCTGACAGACTGCCTGTTGCTCTCTGCCTGTCTGTCCAAAACCTGCTGGACTTCCTACGCTTTCCTTCTGCTGGCAGACACCACAGGCCCTGCAGGCTCAGTGCTGGGCCAGCGGAGATATGCAGCACTCAAACTGCTTCACTCAGTTCTGCTTTGTCAAAGACATATACTCATAAAAAAAAAAGACAGTCACCCCCCACCCCTCCAAAAAATGCAAGCAATTTCATTTATATGCAATATTTAGAGATGCAGGATTCTTCATTGTTGCTCACTTGACTGACGTGTGCAATCTGCAGCCATAAAAACAGTAAGCGGCAAAGATTTAGCTTGCTGCTCTAATCTGAACTTCCTCTGTCCTCTGTGTATGTAATGTTCACTTTCTGCAAGGAATCAATCTTTGTTCTTAATGGGGGATTAACAGCACAGAGGAAGAAGTTCATGCGAAGAGCTGCGGTCTTAACTAGAATGCGCGATTGCGTTGGCAACATGAGATCAAGTGCAAGTGTGTTTTCTCAGTGGCCACATAGGTATTAAATGTGCTTGATTTAAGGGAAGCAGAAAGGCAGAGAAAGACTAAAGTACAGAAAGAAAGAAAGAAAGAATGAAAGATCCTAGAGGAATGAAGATAGAAGGAGCATCTTATCATCTGTAAGCCCCCTCCAAGGCAGCAGTCTCTCAAGCCCACAACAGCTGGAGGGCTCATTTCAAAACACTGGATTAGGGAACCTCTGCGCACAGAGCCTGTAAGCTCCCACGACCAAAGCAAACTCACACACACACACACACACACACACCCCAAACATCACAAACAAGCACCAACACGCAGTGCCAGTGAAACCAGTGCAGTACATATGCCGTGCACCGTGCCCTCTCAACTCACAGGCACATGCGTGACATACTGCCCACTACAATCCACACACTCAGACTTTAATCAGTGTATGTCATTGGTGACATGTATGTTAGCCCTTTGGGGACACATCTAAGGGACAGGGATGAGAAGTATGGTATTGCTTGGCATTGCCTCATTATTGCGCACACTTCTGCCAAAGCTTTATGCCAGCTTCACTCAAGCATGTCTGGTAGACCGTCGCTCTTCCAGAATCCATCCTGTAATGGGTACAAAATGTAAGGGATGAACAATAAGCCAGTCACTGTCAAACATGACCACCCGCTTTAAAAAAATAAAACTAAATAAAAAATCAGTACAGTATTGTATTATAGCTCCAAAGGAGCCACCATGGCTGAGATAAACCATGTTTTCTAATCGCTAGCAGAAAACAATAAAGTACAAACTGATTTCAGGAAATAATCAAAGACAGGTCAGGGCTTGATACAGTAGTCCTAACATTATTTTGCTGTAGTCTAAGACATTTTGAATTTATGCCCAGCACTGAGTGAAGCAAAGAGTCATCCATTCTATTTTTTTAACCCTTTAAAGCCAAATTTATCACATTTGATACATGAATTTTGGAGACTTCTACATCATCAGTGTGATTCTTTACAATATATACTTAATTTTCAAAAAATTAGATTTTTTTTCTGGCTTGAAAGGGTTTGTTTCTGCAGGCTAATGTGCACAGTTGTGATGTAAACAGGCTATCGCTCTCTCTAGGTTTTACCGTGCAAGCTTCTCATTTTCCTGTTGACAAACATCCCGTTCCCTCCTGCTGTCAATTCCAGCCCAGAGGCGCCCCGAGGCCGAGGCCAGCCTGACTGGTACGAAGCAGCACAGAGTAACTACACTAATCTCTGAGGCTGACCCCTGGCTGCCCACAGTTATGTTTAACTGTAACAGAGCAGCGCCGCATTGTCTCCTATAGTATTACTCACCTGTGGCAATGTTCTATTGCTGTGGGATCGTACACCTTTTACATTTTCAGAGAAAAATAGCTTTTATTTAATCAAAACAGAATATATTTGTGCTACCTTATTTCCATTAAAGGGACTACGAGTTGCTGACTACATGAGATTTTGGTTGGGAATGTGGAAGGAATTTTTAAAAAAGAGTGTAAAGTAAAGAAAAATGATGGTGTGCATGAAATGAAGTATGAGTAGTAACAGATGAGTAGGTGGAGGAGAAGAACACGAGAACGATGTGAGGAGGGACAGGTAGGAGAAACAGAAATCAACAAATCATGAGAAAGAAAGTGAAACAGAGGAGGACACGAGGGAGCAGAGAGGATGCTGGTGTTTCCAGAGAGGCCTAATTGATAAAGTCACCTGAGGCAGTGCTAGCAGTAAAGGAGAGAACCAACAGTATGGTTCACTTAAAACAGCTCCCTCTCTTCTCTGATGGGATCCGAGTGTCAAAACCGCTGTTGATTAATGCATGAGAAAAGCATGCACCTCGGAGAAGAAAAAGCTTTGTGTGTGATTCTGTGTGTGTGTGTCTGCTTACTCTATCAGTCAAGCTAAGGTGGAGGCATGATTGGATGGAGAACAAATGCAGGCTGGATGCAACACTTCCTCTCTCTCACTCTTGCACTCGCACTCGCTCACACACACACACACACACACACACACACACACACACACACACACACACACACACACACACACACACACACACACACACACACAGAATCCCTGCCTGGCAAGTCATTTGCATTCTGTGATTTTATTCATGTGGCTCTTTTATTCATAGGCTTTACTTTTATTCCGGTTTCAAACAGATGCCCGCGATGCAGTGATGAGCCTCTGGCAAAGCCTCAATGCACAGAGACAGCCACACACCTATACATGCATAAACCTGGTTAAGTGAAGTGATTGATGATAGCAAAGGCATTACTAAAGAGAGAGAAGAGCACACACATTAACACATGTGCGAAGATACAACTTTATTTTAAATCTGTTCAAAGACAATTAAGAGGCGAGAGCATCACATATCTACTGCTTCAGGGATGACAGTTGGTACCTATGATCGCACTTAGTTCTGTGTCCTGCACATTGCACACTAGAGGTGAGTCTCCAGCAAGTGCTGGGAAAAAAATTAACATCAAAAACCATAAAATTAATCACACAGTTACAAATACATCTGCACATGGATTCATGTACTCCGACACCTGTGCCCACACACAAACAGAGCTTCGTGTCCTGTTCTTTTGCAGAACACCCAGGGGCTTCATGATGAGCTGTGTACATGCGAGTAGCGGACCCCGCGTTGTTGCCTCTGCCTGCAAGGCACCAGGGCGAACCGACAGGCGGGCAAAGACGGGGTTTTTTGCGAAACTCAGGTGGCGTAATCGTGTACCCAGCTGCTCGATGGCAACCCATCAAGCGCTGTGCTCACAGCACTGCTGAGGTAAAAATTAATGAACGCCGCTCTAAAGACACTTTGGTAGCATTTAATGGTGTCTGAAAGTCTACTCAATTCTCTGTTTGTCGAATGTAATAATCTATAACATTTCATTTTTGGAAATTCTGCTTTTAGTTGTTTCACTTTCGTATCTCTGTTAAGTCAGAAGGTGGGAAGCAGGTTGGCTTAGCTTAGAGCTGCTAAGCTAATGCTCTGTTTCTTTGTAGAGGTAAATAAATCACCAATGTTTGTTTTTACAAACAGAATGTTATCATATTATGCTGGGTGATACTGCAAACTCTGGTACTGATCCAATACCAAATGAATACAGGGCCATTAATGTCAAACTTACAAAGGCAGGTTATGTAAATGGTAAATGGCCTGTATTTATATAGCGCTTTTATGGTCCCTAAGGACCCCAAAGCGCTTTACATGTCCAGTCATTCACCCATTCACACACTGGTGATGGCAAGCTACGTTGTAGCCACAGCCACCCTGGGGCGCACTGACAGAGGCGAGGCTGCCGGACACTGGCGCCACCGGGCCCTCTGACCACCACCAGTAGGCAACGGGTGAAGTGTCTTGCCCAAGGACACAACGACCGAGACTGTCTGAGCCGGGGCTCGAACCGGTAACCTTCCGATTACAAGGCGAACTCCCAACTCTTGAGCCACGATCGCCGTAGGGGAGAGCATTGTGCCATGATCTATGAGATGAATCATCATCAAATTATTTTAATAACCACTAAACCACTGTGATTTTTACTTTCCACAATAATTATTAACAGAATCAAATATACCTTTTAGCTTTTCATGTATTTTGAAACAGTGTTTTTGGAGACGTGGAATGGAAATGTGCCTGTCTCTAAACAGCTTCTGTTGTTTAAATGTGCTGTAGGCTATAAATAAAATAGACGTGGCAGTCAGCACACAACTGTTCAGGCATTTGTCATAGTTTGTGTCTGAGGAATATATTTTTCATTTTCAAGAAAATAACTTTTTAGCAAAAATTCAGTGGGCTTAATATATTATCTGAACGTCTGATTATAGCCTCTTGGTAAAATAACAGCTACAGATGACCACTAACACTTTATCCTTATAGTTCGTGCTTAAGATGTATTTAATGTTAAAGTGTGACTGCATAAAAAGAGCGGTGTACTGTACATGTACTGAACTTAGAAGATTAAAGTATCAATCTCATCATGGTAGTATCGATCTCATACCAATACCAATACTGGTATCGATATGATCTATATTTGGATCGATTTGATCATTTCTGTAAATCATCTGTTTTGTTTGCGTTAGACAGATGCAGGTTAGCTGGTTCCCCTTTGAGCTTTTTCTAAGCTTAAAGTAAAACAGCAAACTTACAGTGTTACCTACTTTCTTTAAAGCTGGAAGATGACATTCTGCCTTAGAGTAAACAAACTGAAGCTTAGGGCAGGCTTGTTTATAACCACAGCCCATAGGGACTGCATTACTAAAGGTCCTCATTCATATTTTACAAGGAAATGTTGGTCTTGTGTACTTTGTTCAGAGCACACAAGCCTCTGTTAACAACTAAACACCATTGACTGAAACAGCTCCACACCTGTCTTGCATCTCAGGTCAAATCTTGTGCATATTTCATTTTAACTGCATGATGAGAATGACAATAAAAATTCAGGCATACACACAAGTGCAAAGAAAAGGGACTGTACAGCAGGGTGAACTAGGGAACCTCATTTTTGGTCATTAAAAGTCTCAGATCAGGTTTCAGTTTAACCATTTATCACCTGAGTTTCATGCAGGCTGCCTGGACTTGAATCTTTTAATTTTGGCTGTAAATTTACAAAATAGTTTCCATCTTTAGAGGACCGTTTGAATTTCCCCTATAGCTCAGAATAGTTGTGGAGTTAGCAAACTGTAAAATCTTAGCAGAGCTTAGTTTTCTGTCTGTTTTCAGACAGCATTACCAAATATTTCCGTAAAGCTCGTCCTCTCTTCCATCAAAAAACATTTGAATTTTGTCTTTAGCAGAAACAGTAATGGAGCTACGATCATATAAAGAGCCCTTACACTGTGGGCCTGGGCCAAAGGCAAAACAAGACAAGGGGTTAGGGTCTGGCAGAGGTTTTGTTCACATAACATAGCACATTTAATCTTTCCTTTCCTTTCCTTTCCTTTCCTTTCCTTTCCTCAATTATTCCTTCATCAGTGTGTCTGACAAACGCTCACCCAGTGAAAGAGCCTTAAAAATCTCTTGCTCATCCTCTCTCATCCCCTGCCCCGCCCATCCCAGCTGACCCATTAGCCACAGCAGCCGACTCCCAAACAGGGCCCGCTGACTAGCCTACATAGCTTAATACTCTTTTCTAAACTGTACCGAGTCTGACAAGCACAGCTTAGTGTGTTCCCAAACTACTATAAACATCAGGCTGAAGCATGTCGTTTGAACGTGTTAGTTGTAGCGATGCTTATAAAGTTCACAATTCTCAACCTATTCTGCATTACAGTGACTCAAATGTGCAGCACTTGAAGAAAAGTTGAGAAAATGTAAATAATGGTGGCGGTGTTGGGATGAGACATACATTTCTGACTTATATATATAAGTAAATATATAAACACTTATTCCGACTTGCTCTTAATGTTGGACTACTCGGAGGCATGTCATGTCACCATCCACAAATGCAGAGTTTCTTAAGAAGAGAAGATCAAATGCTAGGACAAGTAGAAGAATTCATATATTATATGGAATGAAGTCACAAGTAAAAAAGAAAAGTGGTTTTAAGTGATGGGCCCAAGACTTTTGTAGATAAACTGAGGGGAAGTTATTGCGATCGAGCTGACGGGTGATCAACCAAACTAGTGTGGCTCGGCTGTGTGCACCGAGTGAGCAGAAGGTTGAAGTAGGCCACTGCCCTCGTGCACAGATAAGCCTGAGCACTGGAAGACTGCTGCTAAAGCAGCAAACAGATGGCTCTGCACATGCAGCCCTGGACACAGCTTCACAAACACATGCACGCACACACATACACGCAAACACAATGTCCGAAAACATACCAACTTCACTGGAGTACAATTGTCACAAACATACATCTCTAATCTAAAATAGCCTTCACATACTCCCTGACAGCACAAACAGGTAATAAAACCCTCGGCTTTGCGTGCCGCTCCACGTGGTTTCGCGTGACAGCTGAAGCGTCAGACCTGAATTTTTATAAAGAAACGCACTCTTTTCCCCGTCACCCACCAGCCACCGCGCAGCCTTCATACCGACTCTGTATGGGGTAACTCCGTTCCCTGGCAGACTTACACGTTTGGCAAACCTGTCACTGTGTCTGCACGTAAATCTGACATCCTGGCAAGCGTGCTGATCTACCAGTAAGATGACATGATTGGCGTGTGACTCCATTTTGCAGTTTGGCAGTTTCCATCTTGAAGTCTCTTTTAACTTGTTGACAATGGCTTGGTTCTGCTAAAGACATCCACATAAAAAGCCAATCGTGCTTTGTGTCTGGTATTTATGTACAATAAGTGAGCAAGATCATTGCTCTTAAAATTGCAGCACTCTAAAGATGAAGTGTTTTTACAATTATGTAATTTTGCCTCTGTACACCATCACAGTGGGTTTTAAATCAAACAATCAATATGTGACTAAAGTGGAGACTTGGAGCTTTAATTCAACAGGTTTGACAAAAGTATATCACATTAACTCTTTAGGGATTACAGTATTTTTACTCCTACCTCCTGATTTTAAGAGGATCATAAGTAAGCAGAGAGCCCAGCATGACTTTAATTATAAGGATTGTTTTTAGCACTTTAATAAAAATGAAAATCCTTTTCAGTCAACACTTCCATAAGTCCACAAGCCACGGGCATCGCCAAATGCTGTCTTTGTTCTGCCTGGCCTTCACTGCATCCGTCTTCAGTTGCTGCCTGTTTTCGGGTCATTCAGTTTTACGCTCAGTGACTGTAAAGTGTGCTATGTTGGGTTGACATCAGGCCACAGGATTAGTCATTGAAGACACTATACTGGTTTTGGTGAGAAAGTGCCAAACACTAAACCCTTTGTTGTCTTTAATGAGTATTATCTCATTAACGACAACAGTATTATTATGTCATCAAATAAGGTCAGACTCCTGCGCTGTCATGTGACAGTGACGTTACAGGTTAACCCAGTAATCAAAGCCTAACAGTCTCCCAGCCAGAACCATCAGAAAACACAACACTAGCATTTAGCCTAAGGTAACCTTGTCTGATTCCTCAGCTAGTAATTGGCTTGTAGGCAGATATTCCTCTTTCTTTAACTTGCTTTACTCTCCTTTGTTCTTTTCTTTGCTTCCTTTCTCACTGATTCTTCCTGGTTTGATCTCTCCTTATCTGTATCTACCGCTCTTTCTTGTGTAACCTCACTACAGCTGTTCTCTGAATGAAGACAGCGATTTCAAGCCCGCCAACCCCGGCTGAGCCACCTGGGAGTGGTAGCACTTCTGGAGGAGATTTGGTCAGTACAGTTCTGTGGCAGTAAGGGTTTATAGTGATTTATCGTCCGTTTGAGTCCCTGCATGGCTCACCTTAAACATGAACTCTCGCTCAATTTAGTGACACATGTGGATTAGCAGAGGAAAGCAGAGAAAAAGGCTAGAATACACAGCATAGCATACTTGATAGCCTGCTGGGTTAATCTAAAAATTATTACTGTTCCTGTTACAAATTTGTAGAATGTGATTTTTTGACAGCAATTTGAGAGAAAGTAAGATAACTGACCAGAAACAGCTTTACTTTTTTTGTTAAGTTTTAATAAAATGTAATAGATCACTGGGATTTCAAATACAGCCCATCAATTAAGAGTGTGTTGTTTGTCACGCAACTATATAACACAGGACAGTGTAAAATGTGAAATGAGATCCTTTATCATGAGTGGGTCATTGTAGTTAAAGGGGTGACAATTAAACCCAGAGCGTGTAAAAATTTCACATGCACACACTCAGCAGAACGGGAAATTTAATTTAAATAGGGTTAAAGGCTGGAATAAAAAATGTGGAGCTTTAAAATTAGACTTCTGCTATCAAATAATCATCTGTATTAAACAGATCTAGTATGTCTAGTACAAAAATTATTTTACTATGAGTTTGCGAATGTTGTTTCTCGTTTGTATGATCTGATTAGAAAAAACAGGAGGCAATATGCTGGAACTGTTACCAAAAGACAGCAAAATGTCAGTTAGTAAGAATAAAATCAGGGGATGCGACAGAGACCAGACCAGGCCCCTTTCCTCAAAGATTTATAATATAATATAATATTATATTATATATAATATAATATTTAAAATAATATTTATATGTCTGCATTTTTACAAACTGGGTGTCAGCGGTGACATTCCTGGAAAAAAATTGCTGTAACACAGTGATCCAGACACTTGGATAATATTCTCTGAGGCCTTACCTATCCATAGAGACCACATTATGCACATTGATGTGATAATTGCAAAGCTATTCTTTATTTATTTTTGGTACGTAGGAGAATCACACCTGAAAATACCCTTGGGGCTTAAGGGGTTAAGTTAGTGCTATTACAAGCCACACAATTTGCTCTGCTGCCGCTTAACATTAAAACCATTTCACTGGTAAGCTGACTATTATTTTAAAGTCACAGGAAACGCACTGACCTTATTATGTGACCCTCCAGATGTGCTTTGAAACAAGGAAACACTTATTTTTTTGTTATTCAACCGCAGATCGGTTTAAAAATGAGCAGGAAATACTGAATGATGAAGAACTGGCTGTGCACCTCCAACTCATTAGAGACGTAAAGAAGGAAGATGTGAGATCTACTGATGCATTTTGTAAATATCATTAAAACTGTTGTTTTCTCTCTTGTAGCTGGACAGGATGTCTTCTTCCAGATAGGCTGACTGACAACACTGATAAAGATATTTTTGACTGTGTCACAAACATATTTAAATATATCCTAAAATATTTCTTCTTTAATCTTTTACCTTTTTAAATACAAGTTAATGCAGACACCCAGACTGACAGTAGATGTGATGAACAACATCTCCCAGCACTTATTCACACAAACTGTACAATGCTTAAAGTAGTTCATAGTTGTGTTGGAAGGAAGCTGTGTTGCACCACCAGTAGTTATGTGCATGCTTCCATTCAGAGGCACGGCATTACTCACCTGGGAGAAATCATGAGTGCTTTTACTATTTGAAAGACTGGGCACTGATGCACATCAGGACTGAGACGGGAAACATGAACAGCAAGATTTTTTTTTCCTATTGAAACTTTTAAATTTTGATGGGATTTTGAAAACAGATCACCAGGTTTCTTTTCTGTTTCTTTTTTTTTAAAAATTTTGCCTCACTTGCCTCTCAGCGCTTCCACAGTTGGAAGATTTGCCATTACCAGTAGTACCTACAGGTGTCACCAATTCAACAAGAACTCAGGTACTTGAGATCCAATGGGAACGATAAGCATGCACTTTATAAAGATAAACTTGCAGCTCCTCTTGACATTTGTTTCTTTGTTTTTGTTTTTTTCTTTCTGCCTTCACTTGGACACATTCTTCTGTCCCTAAAATTAAAAACAGCAAATCCTTCATAATGCATGCACACTTCATATGTATTTACTTTCACTTTTATTGATCGTATTATATCTGAAAGAGCTAAAAACTCACTGACTGCCTCTCATCAGCTGTCACCGGCACACAAACGGACACACAAACATTTGCCCCCAATGTCTCAAAGGTTGGTCGTTTTCCCCGTGGGCAGCTGATTCCTCCATGACATGTGAACAGCCAAGTAATGCATTTAGTTAGTTAGAGAAGAAAAAACACCATTGATTAAAAACAATGCTTTAATCTCTTGTTCTCCTTTCATTGACATCATTCATAGATCATCGCAGTCACCTTTTGATGTTTTTTTTTCATTAATCCAAAGGAGGGAATGAATGAGGTGGATTTTATTTCAAAATAGCATTTCCCATTTCCAAATGTAAAGAAGCACTCATGATGAATAGTGTGCTGAGGGATGGATGGCATTTTCTAGCTGCGAATACACACATAAGTCATATTGAAATTCAGATGATGTATTATGTCATTGTGTGATTGACGATACATAAGCATTTCTAATAATAGAAGAGTTTAGCTTTCTCCTGCTCAGTATCAAAACATGGGTTTCCATATAAATCTGTGTGTACCCTTTATTACTCATAAATATATTAGTATTGTAGCACACACCATACTGCTTTCTGCGTTGTCATAACTCTCAGAAGTATAAACTGTGGGGCATTTGAAATGTTGATTTTAGAAAAGGAAAAAAAAACTCCAAACATTTTTTTTCTTTGCACTAATCTTTTTGATGTGTGCCTATGACTAGGTGTTGACCAACATTGGAGTACTTTCATAGATATTCTGCTTTTGAATGTTTGATATAGGTCAAGTGCTGGCTCAGCAAAAACTGGGAACGAGCCTGCATTTTCATTCTGCACGCTGGTCAAATTTACATCCCATTTCATTCAGAGGAAACTTTACAGTACTGTAACACACACATATACACGAAGATGCACAGACCCCACATCGTTCTTCTACGATTCAGCAAAAAAAACAGCTCTTAAAAAAAAGAGAGAAATCAACACAAATGTGCTGACTGTGCGCTCTTTGGGCAACGAAGACTCTTTCATAGACAGCAAAAGAAGCCAGAAAGTCAAAAGCAACAATCTCTGAACACTGAAGAGACGTTTTTTACAATCTAATGAGTTAGAACCAAGTCATCAGGATGTTCACTTGCCTCGTGTAAAGAGTTTGAAGAGAAAAGGATGTGTCTGACATTATACTACAGTATCCCGTTGGTTTAGCACGACAACACATCACAGATAGAATATAATTCAAATTATATTGCCAAATTTATATGTACAGCCCAATATAAATGACAGTTTCAACTAATAAACAGCAGCGCTATATTCTAACTTTCAATTGCTGAGAAATATTTTAAAAGAAATTCATTTACTTTTAACTTAAAGTCTCACTGAGACCTCACAAGTACCTCAGTGCAGCCTTTGTCGCCCCTGCATCCGCCAGGGCAGCACTTTGGGAGTTAGATAATGCCGTTGTCAGTCAGTGACCTCTTCCTCGGTAACAGGCACTGCATAAGCTTCTGTGTGTGTGTGTGTAAGGACGCATGTGCTTGATTGAGCAGAGCCCCAATGCCGAGCACATCTGCTCCGGACGCCCCTGGCACTGCCATATGGCTGGCAAACATGCCTCCTACTCCTTCACAAAGAGGGAGTTTGCAATGAAAAGAAAAAATGAGTAAAAATGAACGCGAGTGCATGACAGAGAAAAAAGGTGAGGCAGAGACAGGGAAGGAAGGCAGTAGTAACAGCTGATGAGCGCGGAGCTGTACGTGCTGCTCATTTGGCTGGGTGAAAAGATCCACTCCACCTCCAAACACACTAATGTTTTGAACACCCTGACATGACTGAATTCTTCCAGCCACATCGAGTCCAGGTTAAATACTCATTACATAACAGCGATTCTCAGCCACAGTCTTTACCTGACTGGGGTAGTAAAGGAGAGGGTAAATGAGTCGGCCCAACGACAGTATTTTGGGAAGTGCGGTGAGCTTAGTGTCTCATATCCTGGTTTAACCCATACATGAGATGCATGCATAGACACATTTTTACACATTTGCCTAAAACACAAAATTTTCCTAGTTAAAAACTGGGAAAAGACCCATTTCCCTTTGGGGGTGTAAAAATCTTGCGGCTAAGGGAGCAGCCAAAGGAAGCCCTATCAGTGCTGCACCAATACTGTTGCAAATGTTGCAAAAAAATATATATATATATATGCTGTTGCAAATGAGTATCTCATCAGATAGTAATTTTTAGTATGGATTAGTATCACCCCTATTCACCCTGACAGTACTAAGAAATGCCCCTTCTCTATATCGTACTTTTAAAATGTTAAAGTTGAAAGGTCCCCTAAGTATTTGTTCTGGTGACACTGATCCAGCCTACAAACCTACTAGGTCACAGTCCAATCAGGCATTGATAGGATACACAACATCCATGATAAGCTCCACCCTCTAACCCCTAGCTCCAGACTGCTGATCTGTCCACCAACTATAAGAAAAGTGTTTTTAATGTTGTGACTGAATAGTGTGTACTCAAAGCATTAGCATCCATCATTGTCTCAGAAGACCTCACCAATCAAACAGAAGACAACATTACATTTAAATACATTACAAGTACAGTAAGCTATTCATTTGACTTTTTTTCCAACATTTCAAAGGCCAAAGCGGGCACTGAAGTTTAGCTTATGCCTAGCTTACTCCTGGTATCCAAATTCTGTTTGAGCATGATGTACAGTATCAGAGGCGTCAGACACTGCTTTAAACTTTTATTCCGTCTTCTTCTCCCACTTCTCTTATCTCCTCCAGTTTCCTCCTTTTCCATCTATCCTGTACCTCTTTGTTCTCTCCTGTTCTCTCTCTTCTACACTGCTGCCTGGGGCTTCTCATGAAGGATGCATTAATATGAGGAAATCAATACCTTCACTACCCTGGCTGTCGAGAGGGGCAGGTCAGAGACTTGGTGGTTAGGTGGAGGTGCGTGCTCGTGCACGAATGGGGTGGGGGGGTGTTTGCCGCTCGATAAACACACGCCCATTGATCTTTCCTGCACGTCTATTTGCTCGTGATGGTCCGCTGAGACTCTTCATGGCCTGACTGACTGGCAGCACAATGAGCTGGTTCTGAGGCTCAAGTGCAGACTGGTCATACTGAATGCAAACTGTACAAGAGCCCTTCCACCACTGCAAGTGATTTAAGAGAAATTCAGATCACAGGCAAAATGTGCAGAGTTTTGAAATGAAAATCCCTGTTTGTGTTATACATTATATGACCCACACAGACATATCACATATAATATCCATCCATCCATCCATCCATCCATCCATTCGCTTCCGCTTATCCTTTTCAGGGTCGCGGGGGGCGCTGGAGCCTGTCCCAGCTGTCATAGGGCGAGAGGCAGGGTACACCCTGGACAGGTCGCCAGTCTGTCGCAGGGCTAACAGACAGAGACAGACAACCATTCGCGCTCACATTCATGCCCGCATTCACACCTATGGGCAATTTGGATTAATCAATTAACCTATCACCACAAACTGCATGTCGGTGGATGGATAGCACAGTTGCATGGTGGTCAGCACTGTTGCCGCACAGCAAGAAGGTCCCGAGTTCAATTCCACTATCAGGCTGGGGTCTTTCTGTGTGGAGTTTGCATGTTCTCCCTGTGTTTGTGTGGGTTCCCTCCGGGTACTCTGGCTTCCTCCCACATATAATATCACATTTCAAAAAACATATATTCCTATCGATAAATTTACAAAATAACGTGGAATATTCATATAAACACTCACATCAGGATTTCCACACGTAGCCTTTAGAGCGATTTTGACAATGATAAATGGAAAAAAAAAAAAACACCAGAAGGGGAACGAGTATCAGATGAATATTCAACTGTGCAGTTTTAATGCTTTTTAGTTTTTTGCTTTACGGTCTAAATGCGCTGAAGGAAGGGTCGTGTGTCAAATTTTAAAATACAAAATTAGCATCTCATTTGCTCATTTACACACCAGCGGCAGGTAGATCTCAGGCAAGGAGTAACAGATCAAGCATTTTGAATCAGAGCTCTTACCTGTCACACTCCAAATGCTCCACAGGTATGTTTGGTATAGCCTTAGTCGGTGGTGGCCAGCAGTGATGTGGGTCTATTCGGGGGCTAGATATGGGAGCTATTATCCTGCTGTGATCCATCTCTGCGGCTCAGTTTCTTTACCTCTGTCACTTTCCGCCTCTTTCTATTTCCCGTATGTGAAAGAAAATCCATACAAAGCTGGACAGCAAAGTCGGCTATATTATTAATGGGAGCTTAACATCCATCTAAGGGGTTTAAAATGTTAAAGGCTTGATGTGTTAGACTTAACGTTTCTCCTGGAGCAAAAAGAGGGAAAAAAAGGTGTTTTCAATGAAAACAGGAAGCTGCTTTTGCTGTTTGGAAACCTACTGATTCTTTGATTTACGCGCCTTATTGTTTTTTGTAGTCAGTAAAGTCAACAGCCGACAGGGCAAATATTGCTCTCTTTCTTTGAGATCTTTGGTTTCAGTCTTTCTATTATTACAAACACACACACACACACACACAAAGAACACACCCCTCAATAATCAGTTGAGCTATTCACCGCTTGGGGCAACACACAAAATGAACGCATTCATCACATAATTACTGTGGAGGCAGTCACACACTTCATCAGTCTATTCCTGTCTCAAAGAGGCCCGGAGAGAACAGTGAGCGCATAAAGATTTCTAAAAGATATTATGAGATTCTTATACCTCGTTCTAAGGAGAGTCAAAGGAGAAGAGCGGGATTTACAAAGCTTCAAAGTGACATCCTGACTGATTCATACATCCTTGTCCAGCCCATATAGTTGAAAAAGTAAGGAGTCGGGGAAGGTGGGGTGCTTGAATGATTGAAAAGGCAGATAAATTTTTTAAAACCTGTGCCACACTAAGGCATATTTCTTTTAAAAATACACCTGTCTTTTTCACAGGGGGAGATAATTGGCGATCCAGAGAGGCATCGGTTACGAATCACGGGAGCTGAGAGAGACATAAAAGCAGAGGTGTCTGTAAGAGATATCATGATATAGGGTGAGCAATATAAAAGGTGAAGCCTTAATACTGGGTGATGTATGATGCCTAGGGTGAATAGGCCTAGGGCTCACTTTGGGAGGATACTGGAAATCAATGGTGATGTAAAAGCGGTGGAATGGTGAATGTCATGTCAGACCTCTGAACATGAAGGAATGAGCGTGATCATAAAACACAATGATTAGTGGGAAGGGGGTTCAATGTGGATGTTGGCAAAGTATGAACAGTGTATCTATTTTATATGACTATAAGATGTACTAATATAGACTGTGTGGAGTATGAATGCGTACTTTTACTGCAGCTTTACAGTTTTCTCTCAACTTACGCCCAATGGATAATGAAACTTTTCAATTTTCTCTTTAACTACAGCAACATTGTATTTAATATCAGATGTGAGTTAGTTGGTAATAAGCTGCTAGTACTGTAGGGGGAGTGTAAGATGGGGAGATTTTTGTGGACAAGAGAAAAGAAAGGACTAAATGAAAGACAAGTGGCATATGAATGGGTGAAGAATTAAATATGGATACAATGCTGAAATATTGAGAGAGTGCCCAGAGAGTGGACAAGAAGGTTTAAAACCTGAACCAAAGGGTTCATGTGCAAAACATTCATGTAGATTTGACTGAAAGTTCTTTTTGGTTTTGTTTTTTTTTTTTCAAGTTGTGCATGCAAGAGGCTTAAACTGTAGCAACTGGCCTACTCCTTCCCGCCACGCCCTCTTCCCTGGGCACAAAGTGTGATAATTGCACCCACTCTCTCCAGTGCAATGGTCAGACTCTATGTAGTCACCTGTAAAAGCTCTCAGAAATTATGGCGGTGCGGCAAAGGGCTTTCCTATAACTCTGCTTATCAGCCGTACAGGAGCTATATTGACACTCTGGGTGTTGCTGTCATCTTACCATGTGGCGCAGTTTGTTGCATCTCTTATGAGGTTGGAGACCTGGAGTTATTAAGAAATAATGGGCATCTTACAATGTTTGCAAGGACTGTAGAATGACTATGGTCCAACAAGGTCCATGTCAGAAGAAAAAGAGGAAAAGATTTTTGGCATAACCCAATGGTCCAGCTCTCCTCAGCAGAAGTAATGTATATTGAGATTAAGCCTGACCCACGTTTTTAGCACATGCAGGTTGAAGGCAAATGCATGAACCCAGTAACCAGACCAGGAAAGGTCCAGGATGAACCTTTGAAACTTCATTTAAATTTGTTGGTAGTAGCAATAAGTCTGTGCCACAGAGTCAAGGCACAGTCAGAACCCTTTTCATTATTGGAGCAGCGACTTTTTGTCTTTGCACGTTCAAGGAAAGACCTCCTTAATTCCTTCCAAATTCTTTTTTGACCAAAGTTGGTCCCTCATTTCAATCTGGTTAGTCATTTTGTGGCAGTTTGCCTGCTTGGGACCACACATCTGTCCAGGTTGGAAAAACATGGTGCTCAGGGCATCCAAATACTTCACCTGTAGGCAGAATTGCCTGATAAGACTTTCCTTCACTTTCTTTTAAAGGAAACAGCCCGACACCAACCTCTTCTCCTGCAGCAGATGGCTGCAAAGTCTTTAACTCAACATGTAACCCTCCATCAATGGTCCTGATGTTCATATATCTCCTCAATTGTTAGACATAACAGCAGAACTAAATGTGTATTGCTTTTCATACAGTGCTGCAGTTCAGACTCTGGCAGTGGATGGAGCACTCACTCCATCTAGTCTAGGGCGTACTTGAATTCTTCACATATTATTAGGTGATCCCATTTGTAATTATTTAGCTCATTTTGCAGCTTCGGTAAAATAAAAACTCTTTCTGGTTCTTTGTTTAGGCGCATATTAACGGGGCAGAGCACATGGTTTTCAACTTCTGTTGTGACAACCAGCAGCTGACCTTTTACCACCTCAGTAACAAACAAAACACTTGGATTTGCAGCTTGTCTAAACAAAACAGCTATCCCTGTGTGAAAGGCTTGCACCATGGCTAAGGCATATGAACACTCTATTGAATTAGTACATGTCTCCTGCAAAAACCAGCACATCAATCCTTTTTTGAGGAGCAATTTCAGAGATTGATGCCCTTTTACGCCTGTCTCTCCCACCATTAATGTTCAAAGACCCTATTTTGAGGCTCTGCATAGGGAGGTCAGAGAAGATAAATAGACAAAGGAAATCAGCAGAGAGCCATAAAGAGGGAGAGCACCATGTGTTACATGATCCCATGACTTAGATAACAGTTTTACCTTTTGTTGCTTTGGTCAGTTTTCTCGTGTTTTTGATGAAGAGCACTTCTGTCATCTACAAGGTCAAAAAATGACCTTTCAATTCTGATGAACCTGTCAATATTATTTTACCTAATCTGAATGGACTGTCCCTTAGTATTGCATTTTTATTATTAATCTTTCTATCTTTCTTTCTGGCTAATTCACTAGTATTTCCCAGTTAGAGAGCACAACATCAGAGTATGTTAACGTCACTTTCAAAGAAAACGAAATGCAAAAAGGGGAGAACGATGGAGAAAAAATGACTATATTCATGGCTGAGAACTGCTTAGTACAGAATAGATTATACACTGGAAGAAATTTAAATCTTAAATTTTTTACCCAATAACAGCCCATAACAGTCAATCAGCAATAAAGAAAATTGTATGTATCATTTAAATATTTTGTGATATTTTATGTTTTTGTTCCTGAATGACCTCTCTAGTCAGCATTCATCTTTAGAAAGTGTAGGCTATGAGGGGTAGGGTACAAGGCACCCACATATATTTATTCTGACGGAGACTGTAAAGGAGTCTAAAATGCATCATTGAGTCAGTGAAGGTCACTTCTGACCGATGACAATGATACCAAGGTGAGTTGATGAGGATATCCTGAATTTTAACGTCGATTAGCGCCAAATTTGCCAGTTTTAGCCACTGTTAGCTGGTGTTACTTAAAAATTCTTTAGAGTGGCTCTACCATTACCAATAAGTGAATAAACTGTCATATGAGGTGTAATCAAACTATTTGTCAGAGGGAAAGTTTGATGTTCAGGACACTCGGATTTAGCATTAGCTGGGATAAAGTTAGCTTATAAAGTTAGCTTGTTGTTATAGTCAGCTTGTTCAAATACAGTGCTATGGTACAGTTTAAATTCGACAAATTTTGGCCTGTTGAAGCACAGACTATGACTGACTTAATTTGCCATACTCCATCTTGATATTACTAGGTGTTGGCAAGCAGCCGGCACTATGCCAGCCTATGCAAAATCTACTAATAATTCTCGGAATCCAGCTGGCTAAATACACAAAGAGGAGCAAACCTCAAAACCACAACAGCAGCAGAGGCCAGCTGATCACAAAGCTTGTCAACAAAGAAAACAAGTGCACTAGAGCTCACATACAAATGAATTTTGGGAGTTATTTTGAGGTGAGTCATTTATCCCAGATGTACCACTACACCATATCTTAGGGTTCTCCCACCTGTCAAATCCCACTTTAACAAGTACGCCACACACACAAAAACCCCCTTATAAAACCACTGATCACTCAACTATCAACAACTGCAAAAACAGCTTCTTTACAGCTTCTTTGATCATGCACATAAAGAGATGGAAAACAGGGATGGAAAACAATCCAAACCACACAAACACACACACACACACACACACACACACACACACACACACACACACACTAACACTCAATCACGCTGAAAATGGCATGAATACTCTCTTTAATACATTTTTTTATGCCTCTTTTCACACACTTTGATCTCTTGTTCCTCATCGTGTTCTTGTCTTCTCATTTGCGTTTCATTTTTCTTTTTCCTGTAATTCATTACATACCTATGTAAATTGTTAACACAGTGCTGTAAAACTTTTTTTTTTTTTTAAGTCACGCACCCATCCTTGGAGAGTCATAAGTCACGACACAAACAACTATTTCCTACAGTGTACAAATTACAAATTAACAAGGAAGACGTTTATTGATCAAGTCATTGACTAAATCTACTGACTGAAAACGTAATTTCATTATGTTTCACGCTTGTTAATGTCTCCAGGGATAGTAATAGCTTGTTTTTCTCTCCCTCCTAGTGGACTGACTTATGCATCAGTGGGGTTAGTGCGGGTGCTATCGCTGTGCGAAATTTTGTAGTGGGGCCAATAAAAGCATTCCCATCAGAGCATCATTTACATTCAAATTAATTCCATCAAAAGCAAAGCTGAATGTTCAATGAGCGGAGAGTGGGGCTAGCTGTCATCACCCACTTCTCTGGAGAGAAGGGAAAAAACGAAAGGATGAGATGGGAGATGGGAAGACGCTGAAAGCAAAGTAAAGGTTATGTGAGGGTTGGAGGTGGAGAACAGCGGTTGATCTTTGCATTCAGACGAAATAAAAGGAACAAAGAAGCTCAAAAATTAGTGACGACTGATTCCTTTGGAGAGGCTTGGTACTAAAAATGAAACACAGTGAGTAATTCGAACACAGCTGAAGGAAGCATGTAATTTATCCATCATTTATTGATCACTGTGATTATGTCTGCACCAGAACAATCATCACCATTGATCCATTAAAATCAATAGTTCAACTTCAAACCCAATCAGTGTCGCGCGCGTGCAACGCAGCTTTGGGGCAGGAGCAGAGAGCAGCCTAGCACCTCGCCTGTGGTGGCATAATTGCATAGCATGTCAAAAACACTAATAAATAAATCAGTGATTACTTCCCTTTGTGAAGTGCTGCAGCTCCATTATTGAATATTCATGTAGGTAAATACATCTATGCAGGCTTCTCTCCAGGGTTTTACAGTTAGGTTTTTTCTCTCTGTCTCTTTCACTGTGCTGGGAGGAACAGAAGCTTTGGAAAGGGGAGTCTTAATTTGTTATGCATCGCACATGTTTATATTTTAAAAGCTCTTAGTATGTTATCATATTTGTTCTCAGATCTCTTGTGAAAGCACAAAAAGCCATGCCTTTCTGCCTTATATCCAGACATTCAAACCTTCACACACCTTGCTTATTACCACCTTGGTGCCCCACCTGCCCATCTTTCTCCACATTCCTGTTACACTCTCTCACCAAGGGATCTTCCAAATCTGGGAGACGCCGCTAATGCTTCCCGAAACTCCTGCCTCTCATCCAGCTCTCTGTGCCTGTCTGTCCTTCAACATTCCCGGCTCCACTGACAGTAAATGTACTTTCTGCATGTTTGGGAATGTGGACATTCAGTGATCAATTTTCTACAGAAATTCAAAGCTGATTGGCATTGGCAGAGGGTAATTGATTCCTCATCCCCCTGAGGTTGATACCCATGTGGTGTCGAACACACACATGCATGCACACACACTGTCGTATCTAACTCAGCTGCTTCTGTAACATCTCACTGGCGCAGAGAGGAAATAATACCACCTTTCTGACCTGCTCGTCTCCATTATCACTTCCCACACTGCTAACACACCCTCCCCATCAGCTTCTCTCTCCCACTCGCTCCCTGTCCTCACTTATATCGTGATTGCATGGGAACATTTGCTTCATCTCTTATTCACCCTCTTTCTCTTTTTCACATTTCTCCAGACTCAGCAGAGTGAGCAAGAGCATCCGTCTATGCCCTGGCAGTTTAATGTATGACGTACATGCATGCAACACACATAAACACACACACACATACATACCCAAACATGCACATACACCATTGATGGAAACTTAGCCTGCGTGATTACTGTGACTCTAAGCTGCTTAGGGGTTCTGTCCCATCTGGCTCTGGTGTTTGCGGCATCATTCACCCCATCCCACACACATAGCCCCTTCCCTCCCATCCCCATCCTCCTGCTTCATCCTCACTCCCCCCGCCATCCACTCTCCCTGTACACACATGCAGGGGGAGAACAGAGGCGGAGCAAAAGGGATGATAATCCTGCGTAATCTGGGTTTACCAACTATTAGGGCTCTGCAGTGTTTTCTTACGTAATCTAATCATCCGTGGAAACGTGCAGTCATCCACCGGAGTGAGCTTCTGAGTGTGTGTGTGTGTTTGTGTGCTCACAGTGGAAGCCGGAAGGGATGCCTCCTTTTGCCACCTGGACCATGTGGGAGGACACACACACACAAACACACAAACACAGGCTCACACAAAAGAGCACAAACATAGACGATGTTGCAATGATACACATATGGAGGTTAGCGCTTAATCTGCAAGCATATTGTGTAGACCACCCACCCCCCCTACCAAAACACAGAGAGTGCCGCAGGGAGGAAAGTCTATAATTTAAAGTTTAGCGGCTCATCATATAGAGCATTCAGACTCCAGCTGCTCTAATTACCCCCAACCGCCCCCCCACTGCCTCGTAACGAAGATGCACACACGCACACACTCAAACAAACACAGCAAACACATGTATCAACCATGACAATAAATATACCCACTGATATTAACACGTTAACAAGTGCATTGTTGAGAAAAATGCTTTATAATGCATGGATGTTTGGGGAGGGGGGGTTCCAATCTTACATGGCAACCAGAGCACTTTCTGCAACCTTTTTACTTGATGCTTCACTCCAGTGAATAGAGTTGACTTGAAAGCGCCGGCTGAAACAAGACATACATTAAACTGATATAGAAAAGTTAACTCCATTCACGCGCAAGTTAATAAGGTGGGCTATCACGCAACGCAAAGCTGTCAGAGAAAATGAGCTGTGCCGTACATGGCTATGGTTCGGATAGGCTTTGAGAGACACAATAAATATTGCATGTGTAATCTCATTCATTCCAGCTTAAGTCACTGCTGGTTTGCACTGTGCTCTGCATTCCACACAGAAGCTATGACGTGAAAGACGTTGTGAGGACAATATAGAGTTTTGTGCCGTAGCCTTAAAACATATGGATAAAAAAGGATTACGTTTATCTATATACTTAATCATGCAACACCGATCTGGTGCAGTGCACACAGCCTATCCGAGGATCCAGGGGTGATACAGAGAGTAATGGACAAATCCTCTGAATATTTTTTTTCTCTTTGCACTTCACACAAATGATCCAGGAAAGGTTTTTTTTCTATGTCACAAGCTCTGATGTGGGGGGAGAAAAGCTTCCATTAGCCCATGTAGATCTACGTCACACATTTGTGTGCATTTGCAGCAATACTTGTCTCTAGACAGTGCTGCTAGAAAAACTAGAACATAGCTGTCCATCTTGAGCTAAAGCTTTCTGCGCTTTTACTCTAAAAATCTCTAAGGGATTTTCCAATGTTTTGGAGATTCTATTAAAGTAAAAGTTGTTGCTCATTGGATTTTTTTTCTCATTTTTGTTACTCTCCAGCTGCAGAATTCACGAAAGTCCTGAGCTAACCCAGATTTGTTTATATTTTGCTTCCAAGGATCCAGATGTTCTTGTAATTCTTTAAAGTGGACTGGAGGAATAGTTCTCCAGGATTTCTCAACATCTTTCAAACTTTTTCTTTTGTATTGTCTGACTCATTTTCAGCGTCTGACTCATTTTCAGTGCATTCCCTGACTCCCTGACCAATCTGAGAGGAGTCTGTTAAATCACTTAACACTGACCTAGGACTCATTCATAATAACAGTGAGCCTAACTCAAAAGGATGGGTCAACTCGTAAAAGACAACTTAACCTCTTAGGACCTGGTGTCCACATATGTGGGCATCACATTTTGGGTTGTATAGACCAAAAAACTAAATTTTGGGCCTGATATCCACTTACGAGGACATTATACTGCCAGTGTTCTATCGAAATTTAAAACAAATTTCCTCATATGTGGATCTCATTTTTCTCAGAAACAAAAATCCGGTAAGAAAAAAAAATCAGGTAATTCTTTGTTTTTACATTCATCAGGTCTTAATCAGCCCAAATAGCAAAGAGAAGTTGAAAATGCATGTCATGAAAGAGTTTGGGTCTCAGGAGGTTAACAAAGAACTTTGTTACTATCAGCCTGTCAATAAACACATCATTTGTTTATATTTGTTTAGTTGAATAAAAAAATGCCAAAGATAACACAGTTTGATAAAGTAGTATTTTTGTACCAACACACTGATTCCCAAGGAGCCATTAGCTGAAAACTTGGCAGCAGAAGTGGGAGGCCTAAAAAACTATCAGGATCTGAAAGTCATGTCCTTAAGAAATATGACACAGGACCTCAGAGATGCATCTGGTCCTTCAGCTGACTCATCTACTACTCGCTGAAGCCTTGTCAGAAATGGTCTCAGTGGAAGGGTAGCTGTAAAGAAGCCATTCTTAAGAAAAAAGTAAGAAACAGCAAGAAAAGGCAGAGGCATGCCACACTACACAAGAACTGGACTGAAGGTCAGTGGCAACAGGTTTTATACCATGAGTGTAAAGCACTGTGGAGAATAGAATAGAATAATCCTTGAATTGTCCCACAAGGGGAAATTTGGAGCCTCTGCTGGAATGTGCTTCAAGAAGCCCAGAGATTAACTCCTGAAGACAACTTGAAGAAATTAAAGAAGCTTGCCTATGTGAGTTTCAAGTCATTCAAACTGTTCAAAGTTGCCTAACTCCACTTCAGCGTATGATTGCGTGTTTCCTATTTTTCTAGTGAAATATAAAGAAACGAGGGGTTACTCAAGACTTTTGAACATTATAGTTAAATAGAAATAGCTAAACAGCTTTTCTGCTGTTCACTTGAACACACTTCTTCTTTTGATAAGACCTATAAACCATCAAACAAGTGTCAATAGCTTTGTACGTTTTATTTGAATGACTCTTCTTTGGCTGTTCTCATTTTCTGAACAAGAACCATGTGTAGAATTTAAATGAATGCAAATGAAAACACAAAAAAAGACTACCTCCTCTGTTTCCTTGACTTGTGTTCAATCTCTATATAGTGTTTGGAAGGAATTTGTGCAACAAGGCCAACTTACCATGGGCTACAGTTAAAAGCTTTGAAAGCTTCCAAGTGGACCTTTGTTCTTAAATAATTTGGCTCCGTTAGAATTGAAAACCAACATATTTATTGTGCTGTTCCCCAAAAGTTGATTCTGTTCATCTGGACGTAGCGTTTTCAGTGGGAGAAATGTTTCGTCACTCATCCAAGTGACTTCTTCAGTCTCAGCTGACTGCAGGTTTCCACAATCTTATAAACAGTACATTTGCACAATGACTGAAACTTTACCACTGAAGGAACAATGGGCTGGAAGGTCAGTTCCTTCATCATAATTATGCAAATTCCCATGACCATTGATCAACAAGCACTGATCAAAGTTCATTGATCAAAGACCACTGATCAATGGCCATGAGTACCATGGAGAATCAACTTTTGGGGATTTGCTTACCTGGATGATTGACCATGCATCAAGACGTTATTGTGTTGTTGTCGTTTTAATTTAACTGACTATTTTAAACATATTTAGTAAAAAGAATTGGCTTCATGCAGACATATAGGTAATGCCAATGATATTTACTGTTGTTTGTGGCTATAATTTGCATGGGATTGATACTGGGATCTGGTGAAAACGGAGCAACATGGAACACATTGAAAAAGCAGGCAGACTGAGTGCTGTCAAGGTCAGAACTTTGATATTAATCATTTTTTCTTCTTTTCTGCCCTTTTTGAAAAACACTCAGCCAAACCGGGTCTTGCATTTTGGCTGTGGCAGTATGTCTGATAGAAAGAAGGAAAAAAAATGCTTGCTGGAAAAATGGTACGGAGAGAAAGAGCAGAGCAGTTTATTTAGCACTTACTATGCTTCATCCATCTGTGGTCCTAGCACTGATGACAGTCATTTTATTTGCTGAATAGCTGTGTAACTTCCACACTTTCCAAAAAATAAATATACATAGCACCAAACTTCAAATGAAAGGGAAAAAAAAGAAAAACACAGTAGAAAAATAAGGCGGCCTGCCACTGATTTGCCTGAGCATACTTGAGAAAAGGAGGCAGAGAAAATGTGAGGGCAAAAAATGAGTGAATTAGTGACACACACACACAGAACAGGGAGGGGGCGAGGGGGGGATGACGCACCCATCATGCTAGGAGAGGATCACATTATGAATGATTAATGCGTTCATCTTTAACGATATTTGAAGAACTTTCGATTTCTCAAATGGATCGCTTCACCCACCGCCTCCCCCTCCCCCAGCAGGAGTGAAACCGTCTTAGGTTGATATTTCTTAAGAGACAGCCATGTGTATCTATCTTGTCACATCCGTGTTTTAATATATGTCTTTCCAGACATCTTTTTTTTTCCCCCCTCTTGACACTTATTGCAGCAGCCAGCGGCATCCCTAAAACTCAATTCAGTAGCTAACCTTCGAATGAATGCTATAAAGAAACTGTCATATGGGCCACTTGATGGAAATATTTGCAAAGACTAATCTAAATGTGAGCACATTAGATTATTAGGGACCGGAGAACGACGGAGGGGGACTGCTGCATGAGCTCCAGTAGTCGTGATAATGTACTGTCGTTAAACAAAGAACGGGATTCATTGTTGGGGGAAGGCTGGCAAAGGCACAGTCTTTGCTGGCTACTGTATATTCATTATACGTAAGACAATAGAAATAAAACCAGGGCAGTATTTGATTTGATAGCCAGCTATTCACTGCTCTCAACAGATGAAGAATAAAGAAAGTCTCTGTATTAGATTGTGCAGTGGGAACATGCAGGATAATATGAAGAGAGCTGAAATAAATGCTGCTTTTTTGTGGTAGAGCAAATGCTGTGCATGGTACCAAAGTGCACCTCTGCCTTACTGTTCTCCCATTTGTCTCCCACGGTGACTACGTCTAACAAAGTCACGATTACTTATCTGTCCTTCTGCTAAACGATTAACAAATAATGAGAAAGCCAATCAGTCAAGGTAAAATGTGGCACCTTTTGCTAGTAAAGTACAGACTGGTGAGAAATGACAGTGACACACAGGAAATCTACGAGCATGGAGCGTGCTGGTTCTCCCGTTGCTGCCACTGCGATCAATTTAATGGGCCTCCATATGGCACTGCAGAATCAATGAAAGATCATTGCAGATTCTTCTCAGTACCTAATGTTAGCGGGGAGCAGGAGAGCCTAAATTTATACTTGAATTCCACTGAGACGTCTCAGAAGAAATGGTGACTATATATATACATATATATATATATATATAAGTACAATAACTTCACCACCCTTTTCTCCTCCTCCTGCAGCCCTTTAGTGGAGGGTCAGGAGAAAATAAAGGAGGGAAGTACGGCTACACTCTGAGAGCTTTGGCCCATATCTTTACCACAGAACTGTCACAGCTCGGGAAATTAATGGGTGACCTTGGCTGAAACTTGTACTCACATCTTGGGGATAGTCCTAAAAAGACAATGTTAGCCTGAGGTTGGGGAGGGGCTTCCAGCGCTAAAAGACTGAATCGACGTGTGCTTTTCCAGGGGTAATTAATAGTTTTAATGAGTACGGTCAGTGAAAGCACATATAACACTTTAATGACGTATCAAGTGAGAGAAGCAGCTCAGGGAGCTGTCCACGCCACAAACTGATGTCTATCCTCGCTCTTGCAGCAAGGATCATGGGAAGCGATGTCGAGCGTAATGAGAGTGAAAAGTCACTTTAAGAGGCTGGCCTTTTTTTCTATATCACACAGCCAGTATGTGATGTGGTCCGTGGTACATTACAGTCACAACAATACAATAGCAGAGAGGTGTTACCTAACGATTCCAAGAATCTGAGAAGGCAGATTCTGCGAACACAATCTAATGTACCTCTGACAAATAATAGAAATAGGAGAGGTGTGAAGATAAATGCTGTCTTCTCTGGAGCTCATCCTCTAGGAACTGTGCCATCTTCACAGCGATGCACTCAAACATTTTGCTTAGATCGACAAGAAAGGAAGTTATGCCGGTTATCCTGCATCGTTTAATGGAGACGGGGTTTGCCTCAGGGATGGACAGGCAAGTTTAGAATATCAATTAGTATTAACCAATTCTCAGAAATTCTGCTCTGGGTGATACAGTTTCTTTTTTTTCTCCACACAAAGAAATCGCTCCTCTCAAGATAAAAGGCAGTAGTGGCAGTACTGCACAAGGAGTACAGTACTGTACTGTATCGCTGTGTTGCTTCATTTTGCCTTACACCTTAAGGGTACACAGAGTACACTGAGATCTTTTTTACATCAAAGACCATTGACTGGGTGTGGACCTTTAGACCTTTACAGTGTGCATTAAGATGAGTGCTTTCTTCTTCCTTATCATCATTTTGTTAAGTGAAACATCTAAGTTGTAAAGCTCATTCAGTTAAAAGAATATGTAGATGTCACAAAATTAAATTCTTACCATAATAGTCAAATAAATAGTTGTTGGCCACTGCGTAACAAAGTAAGAGAAACGTGCATGAAAAGCCAGATTTGGGGACTATTATGTGTGCGTGTTACCACAAATCAATCTAACGAAAAGGATTGATGTTTCACTTTTAACCTGTATTTAATCCCCTGTTGTGACGCGTCGTATTACAGCAGCCATAGCATTGGCAGGAAGTGCAACAGTCCTACAGAGCTCTTTACGAAGTTAGAGCGATCCAAACAAAGCTAACCTAACCCAATTAACAGTGAAAACAATGAGGCCATAGAGAGCGCTGGAGAGAGAGAGAGACATTTGTCCCGGGGACAGACAGACGGGGGGATGATCAGCACATGATGCAGCCCTATTTGACAAGGTTACGCCTTGTAAATTCAGAGACACACACACAAACAACACTCGTACTCGGCACTAAGATACGCAGATGGAGAAGCGAACCCATGTGAACACAAACACGTAAAGACGAACGCAGAATTCTGGGTCGAAGACACAGCTGTGTGATGTTTGATGTCTAGACAACAGCTCTGCGGCCAGCAAAAATGTACAGCTTCCACACGAGCAGACTTATTTAAATGGCGTGTTTTTACTGTGTTGAAAAGACACACACGCCCACAGCTAATAGGCTTTCTAAAAAGGAGGAAGGAGAGAAGGAAGCAGGAGAAATCACTGGGAACAAAAACACGAGTCCATTCATCTATTTGCTATGTAACGTCTCTGGTGAGGCACTAAAACAGCAAAGCAGACACCAGACAGAGGGTAGTGAGAGACACAGGAGGGAGATTGTTAACAAATTTGCTATCTAAAAATACAAAGTGACAGTTCCTCTTTGCAGTTATCTTTCTGCCACATCCTCAGTTTCACACATGAATCCCAGGGTGGCTGCGATTCAGCCATAAGCCTGTCCAAAGATCATTTTCAACCCTCTGCAGGTTAAAATCACACACAGACACAAACACATCCCACGAGCACTCAGGAAGAATCATAAACACCTAACACGGGGGTCAGATTCAAGGCCAACTGTGGAGACATGAGGTCTGCCCAGAGACAAGCACTTACATACTGTAAGCTGTTGAGATGTACAGGGTCAGGGGAAACAGGCTAAAGTAGCAACTGTGGGGGAAAATGTTTTGTTCATTAGGAAAATGATGAGTGTAGTACTACAAAATGGGTTGTGTTTATTTATAGTTTGCCCTTTGAACTAACTTAATCCTCTTTTTCTCTCATTTTTTCACTACTTGAACAGTTATTAGTTAATTAACATTTTCAGTTTTCTTTCACCTGAATGTAACCATTCATTAGGCAAGTAACCTGGTGAAGCAGGTTTTGATGAAAGCAGTTAGGTGGCTGGTACAGTCTCTGAATATAGAGTATGTGTAATTTCCACCCAAACCTTGAGATTTCACACTCACTCCTGTGAAAAATCACACTTGAAGGGGCTCCAGTAAGCAGGGGCTTAATTGGCTGTGAGGTGACGTGCATAATATCAGCTACCTCTCTATTCAAAACGCTCTAGAAATCCACAAATGCACATGTGCGCGCACACAGGCGCACACACAACCAGGTAACCACACCATTTCACTATTATGCACAAATGGGTGAAGACCACATCTGAGCTGCCTGTCTAAATGCAGTGAGAAAAGCAGTTAAGAGGCATAGGGGCAAATATGTTAGCTCACACGTAGCTCAGCCTGGGAGGGATGGAGAGAGAGAGAGAGAGAGAGAGAGAGAGAGAGAGAGAGAGAGAGAGAGAGAGAGAGACAGCAATCTTGCATGTGAACTCAGATGGAACGGAGAAGTAATGAGCAGCTCAGTTTCTGTCATTAATAACACTGAACACAAAACAATTTTGGCACTCAACAACACTGAATTAACTAAACTTTGAACACTGTGGGCAAAATTAACCACTCTGCGTGTCCCAGTGACATGTAAAAATCTTGAGCCAACCCTTCATTTCTTTGTATTTTGCTTCTTGTAATTTTTTAAGTGCTCTTAAGCAATAGTTCCCCAGGCTTTTTGAAGGTCGTTCAGAGTTTTTCTTTGGACACTGGACACTTTTCACATATTTTCGGTCCAGTCTTTACACCTGACCATTGACCACTTAACACTATCCCAGCATAAAAACCAACCTAACTCAAGGGATGAACCAATATTGTTAGGTACTTTGTTATTAGCAGCCTGTCATTTGTCCCAGATTATTTAATTGAATCTATCAAAACTGCCAAAGATAACACAGTTTGACAGGTATAATATAATATATGTGTAAACCAACAAGGTGATTCCCAAAGACCTATTAGCTGTCGTGGTGTGGCATGTAATACCATCTGTAAAATGTCTTATTGGGTCATTTCAACATGACAATGATACCAAACACACTGCCAATGCAGAAAAACACAGTGTACCGCTATCAGTCTTTCCACAGCTTAAACCTCGACATTACAGAAGCAGTGCGGGGTCATCTTGACTGAGAACAGAATAAAGAAGAGCTCTGAATGTCCTTCAAGAAGCCTGAAAAACTATTCCTGACGACTGCTTAAAGAAATCAGACGAAAGTCTGTGTAAGAGAGTTCAGGGTGTGCTGAAAAATAAATGCGTTCATACTAAATATTGACTTTCAAGCTTGGACAAACCTTTTTGTATTTCCTTCTATTTCTTTGGATGTGTTTCAATAAATCGGTGTGCTGCTTTCAGAGCAAAACATAAAGAAAAGAGCTGTGTCTCGAGGCTTCTGCGTAGTACTGTAAATACACATACAGAATAGCATTTTAAGACATTCAAACAGTATAATATATAAAGGGCCTCATCATTTCTCTGGAACCCCTGAAAATGTCTGAAATTTGATTGCTACTGATTTAGCGCATTTCCCTTCGAATGATTGTATTCAAGTGTGCTCACGCCTTGGCATAAGCTCCGAATGATTGCAATGGAAACAGATTTTGAATTACAGCGTGCTTAGCAATGACTAAAGACTTACATATTCCCCCATAATCCAGCCGCTAATTACATCCTTGTAATGTTTGGTGGATTTAGCATGAAAGCTATTTATGCATTCACGCTTTACTCTAAGCTGATAAATGAGCACGGCGATCGCTAGTGAAGACTAATTATTTTGGCCCGTTAGTTCCTCCAGCTCGTTAGGCACGCTCACGAGGAACGTGTCCTCTAGTGTTTTTGTTTTGCATATTAAATGACATTTACGGAGCACATTTACATCATTACTGAAAAATGGGAGGTCCCTAAATTGTGTTTGGTTTCATTTGATTATGTACAGTATGTTTCATGAACACTGCCTTCACAGAAAAAAGGAAAGCCTTAAGGAATGCAATTACTGAATCATGAAGGATGTCTCAAAGTACTGGTATGCCACTGAAAATGGCCATTAAAGGGTGAGATTAGCTGAGAAAGATAAGAGAAGTACTGTTTGGCCCTGTGGTACATTCAGTCCTCAGCGATATGAGGTAAGAGGCATGGTTTATGCTATTAGAAGCTAATTACAGCTGGACCACCAGAGCAGCTAGGTATAATATAGCGATCATAATACACATCCAAATTAGGAGCAGAGATCACCTTGACATCTAATGGTAGCCACAAGTGCAATTTCCTGGTAGGCGATATCTGTGTATCGCTCCATCTTACAACAAGCACTCACATTCTTCGTCCTTCCGCACCTCTGTTATGATGCAGAACGAGACTTCTCGACACATGAATCCAGTGGTATGCAGAGGCGTCTGGAAGGCAGTTCTGAATTAGCTCAGCGTCTTTGAAAGACAGACAGAGCAAGCTCGAGGTTGGCATTTAGACGTGACAAAGATGAAACTGTACACCGCTTCTTGGAATAGCCACCTCACTTAGTGGCACCGGCAACTTAATCTCCTTTTCACTTTCCCTTGGGGTCAAAGGATCGTCTCTCGCCTTCTTCCTTTTTTCTTTCTCCTAAATCTCTCTCTTGCAAACACACACACACACACACACACACACGCACACAAGTGCAGCACACCGCAAAGTTGTTTTACATATCCTGACCTGGAGTTTAAATGCTCAAAATAACCACTGACACCCGCTCCTCCACCATTCAAACACACCACAGCTGCTGCGGTGTAAAAATAGCGCCGTCATCTTGAGGTGTCTTGGAAGAAATCATTAAGTTAGATGTGAGGTGCTGATAGGTGATAAGACTGGATGCCATGAGAAAATGTATGGTCGATTACACCCCGGTGACCGGCGAAGACATGTAAAGTAGGGATGAAATCCTGATTAAGCTGCGATGTGAAACCCTTCAGCTAAATGTCAAGTAGAGCTTATTTATGACATTCAGTATGTCTATCTTTCATACCTCTCAGGATATGTAATTGTGTAATTTCACCCAGCAACACATCTTTTTTGACTTGTTGTTGATCTTCTCTTTTTTTATTCATTAACCAATCAAAATCCTGGCACTGGGTTATCTACATTTCTGACCTGGAACTGTAAAACTTCACTTATAAGACATAAACAAACTGGTTCCAGACACGGTGTGGGAAAGTGCTGGGATAGCGCATGTCTAGCAAGCTTGTTAGAAAAACACTGAAGGGAATCCCCTAAAATCTTGAAGACTACATTAACAGTTCTGAGCAGAATCCAAATTTGAGGTTACGTATCGTTCAGCAAGGTAACACTATTTCTTCTGTAAAGTACTTCAGAAAAATTTTGCAGTAAATTTCCAGAAATTGTAGACCCTTGCATAGTACAGATTTAAAAGGGAAGGTTCAAAATTGAAGTAGCAGAAGTCAAGATGCCCTGAAATGTATTTTTTCATAGGTCGGGATCTCAAAACCTCTGGATTCAACACTTCCCATGATGCAACTCAGTTGCAACTCAATAGCATTATTTTTTCTGTCTGGTAAATCCCACATTTTTCAAACTCCATGCCCCTAGCTCTTAACACAGCTTTCACTTAAAAATATCTCTTAACTCACATGCTCAGCTTTATATTACACACACACACACACACACACATATATACTTTTTACAAAGGTCTTCCACTGGAGAGAGGACAAGTATGAAAGGAAGCAGGATAAAAACAGAATGGATAAACACTCTGTCATTGTTTTGAGGAGTCAGTGGGTGGAAGGTAATAGGGCTGGGCCATATTATACCGTTCACGGTAATACCGGTACAATGTTAGGCAATGATAAGAAAATGAAATATCGCAATAGAATACAATAAAACGCACATGCTCAGTGCGTTTGTTTTCATACACACATGGCGGCCAGAGAATGAGAAGGGCAAAAGCGGATCATTGAATGAAACAGATGAACCAGAATTGGTTTGTAAAAATGGCGCAACTTTAGTGATGTGGAACTGGTTTGCTTTTTGTCCGTCAGATACACACCAAAGCACATTTTTTTGTAGAAAATGCAAGCGGGCCGTTGTTATTACTGTATTTTTCAGACTATAGGGCGCTCTTAAAAGCCTTTAATTTTCTCACAAATCAACAGTGCACCTTATAATCCATGGGAATAGAGCATCTGCGAGAGAATTCAGCATTAATGAATCAATGGTACAGAAGTGGAAGAAGCAAGAATAAGGAGTTGAGTAAAGTTAGACTTATCTGACTGTTTTGTTTCGCTTAATGCACCTTATAATCCTGTGCATCTTATGATAAATATGTATTTGACTTGTTTATTTGGCACACTGCAGTTTCATGTTGCAAAGCACCTCTTTTTCACTTTTGTGGATATTATACATCGGAAATGCCTTTTGGTTAAACTGTCAGCAAGGAATTTGCATTTGCACTGTTAAATTTTTATATAGCTTTAATGCACATAAAAAACAGCTGCTTGTTTAAGTGAAAATAAATTGATGGGGTTTTTTGCGCTAATAAAGTTGTGGAGTTGTAAAGTATTTTGTCTCGTATCAACCTGTAAAGCCACACTGGCCACAGGACATCCAGCAGGAAAGGGGAAAAACCACCATGACCACCATGTCACCAGGAAGAGTCAGCTGGGTTAGGTTACAACCTGTCAGCTGACAGCATCCAGCAGGAAAGGGAAAAACCACCATGACCATTCAAGAGTCACCGGCTGACTTCTCATCGGGACTTCTCATTTTTTTATGATTGCACAATATTATGTAAGTACATTATGGCAGGGGATAAATGAAAAACTAGGTGAATCCTGAGCTCATGTTTTTATATTTATTTGTTTATAACTCAACTGGTTACAGTGCATTAAGGTTTACAGTTTGATCTTACAGATGTGCTGCTTCGTTACAGGTGTGCTGACAGTGGCTTTGCTAGCTGTCTGCTAGGCTCTAACTCAGCTACATAGACCACACTGAACCACTTGACAGTGTTTGTGGTGCATTTAGAGCATGTTTGATGATAATTACTTGATGTGCCGATAACTTTTTTAATCTAAGAATTCTGTGCGTCACGTTTTTCTAGTCTGTTTCTTAGCATTAATTTGCAGACATGTCAATTCAGTTTGCAATCCAAACTAGCCTTGGTAGCAGACCAATCAAACCTCTTGAGTATGGTTGGTAAGATATGGTCATTCCTGGTTAAAAAACAAACAAACAAAAACAGCCCTTGAAAAACAGCATTGCACTAGCCAAAATGCTAAATACTGAGGCTTTAAAATGTATACCCCAGCTTTTACTTGTGGTTCTATGAACATTAGGAAGAGTCTGGGTTCAAGTGGTAAATACATAGTCCTACACAATTAAGGTTGGACAAGGTCATTTGTATTGTCACTGTTGCACAATGAAAAATAGTTTAGAAGCTCTTCAATTTAGCACCACAATATATATGTAAACAATGGAGAAATATGGAGACAAACATATATATATAAAATATAGTGAAAAATCAGTCAGTGGAGTGTATAGAGACCTACTTTGTACAGCTAAAAGTGGGGCTGGATCATCAGTGCTTCAATGAGGAGGTGAGGGGAAGACTGTGAGTAGAAGCTGTTATTGAGACTGGTCGTTGTTGACATGAGTGACCTGTAGTCTTTTCCAGATGGGAGGGGTGAGAGTGTCCAGTGTGAGAGGGCTTGTGGACTATACCACTGACTTTCCACTGTAGCCTGCCAGAGTAGATGTCCCTGAGGGGCACTTCATTATTACTACCCTGATTCGAAATGTAGTCAGTAATACAATTAAAATTTTAGCTTTTTCCAGTAAATCAATTTAATTTCTTTCTAGTATATTTCGATAACCTCAATACCAAAATGTCAAATACAGTCAAGAGAAAAGAAAATGTTGATGATAAACAAATAAAGTGTGTTGATATGTTTTAACACTAATTTTAATACATTTCTAATATCAATTCAACTTAATAATAATCTGGATGAAGAAAGAAACGTTCCATCATTTAAGTAATATAACACAATAATAACCCAAACAAATCATTAACCATACTGTACTATTACGCTAACTGTGTATCTGATAAGACTGAGAAGTCATGTGAAATTACAGGTTAAGGTGAAATAAATTTAGCTTTGCTTCACCTACAGATGAATATTCCTGGTTTCTTTAATAAGGAAACAGATCACATTCCTGCCTTCATGTAGTTATGGGAACACAACTATTGGTACAAAAATGTCACTCCTGCAAAAAGCCTGCTGTGAGAGCCTGAAATGGAAAAATCTCTGACGTTAAAAACTCGACATTACAGTAAAAAAATAATCATTTAACTTCAGGAAAAAGTCTTTTATATTATATCCTGATAGCTGTGATCGAGCTCTGGACTCGACCGGAGCTTTTTCACAGCTGCTGGGAAACAAATTGCTATTGAAACTGTAAGTGTTAAACTCTGACTCTGTGTCACAGCTCGCCTGTCTGAAGGAAAGAAATGTACACGGTGTTCTCTGCCTTAGATCCTCATCGATCATGTTTCATTGTAATTAATGGCAGTTGTGCTGTTTTGTGCCTTGCCTTAATTCATACATTCTGCTGCTCACCCTGACGCTGCAAACTCAGAGGAAAGACTCCAACAAAGAGCCGGAACAACTAAACAAGAGCTCTTTGTTCATGTTTTATCAGAACCAAACAACCATTCAAAGCTGGTCAGTGAGATTAGTCCCCTTGTTCTAACTTCAGCAGCATAACACTGTATATTTTCCAGAGGTTAAAAGCAAAGACGTGAAAATGTAAAGCAAGAAAATCTCACAAAGACTAAGTTTTCACACAACACCATTCCAGGTACTATGTTGTGGTACTATGTTTTGCCAAAGTAAAATTGTGCAAAACAGATCTTAAATATTCAGGAGAAGACCTCTTCTAAATTTAAAACTCTATTACGGACATGCCTGATTAGTTCACAAATTACTGAAGACAAGAAGCCCACAACCCACTCTGCTTCCACCAACCCATGAAATACTGTATACTGCATACAGTGGGTTTGAAGTCCCTGCTACAGCTCTCCAGGCTACAGGCAAAAAAGAGAACAAAAATAACAACAGTAACATCCATGAACAAGCTGAAATGATTTCGCTCAACCTATTTCACTCCATTGGCAATCTAACATGTGAGACCTACCCTTTGAAGTTGGTTCTTTATAATAATTTACACTACGCTTCAGCTTTCACTGTTTTACTTCCTGTAATGCACTTTCCAACTCTGCTGTGATGGGAGCCCAGTAAGGGCCCGGCTACAAATAGACTCCAGCATCTGATAGCTTTGGGACTAAAACCACGAGCATACAAAGTGATGACAACTTGCAGCTTAAGTGTGAACTTCTAATTCTACCACTGGGTATTATGCCTGCGCTCAGGATATATGGATTCAATATGAACCCGAGAATATTCAGCACAACCCCGAGATGCAGACTCTGCGGAAATTATTAAGCTTCATCATCGGGCCTTTTATTAGATATTAAAAAATACTCGTTATTAGCCTGAGTGGTTCACAGTTATAAAGTAAGTGTGATCCACTTGGTGAAAAAAACAAAAGTAAATGTGAGAATAATCATCCAGTGTGTTCACGTACTGGAAACAGATCTGTAAAGCTGTATGTGTCGAATAAGTAATTGTTATTTAGTCCAAATAAGGTTACAATGAGCCAAATTCAAGCAGTCTTACAACTGAACAATAGAGGATGCCAGTCTAACCAGAGGGACAGTTAAGTGATGCTATGATAGTGTGAACTAGAGAGGTTACCCAGAGCCATTTCGCCAACAAGAGGACAAGTACTGCAAACCAAGCAGAAGAACTGCCTGAAGCCAGAGAGACAACTGCGTGTGTTTATGTCTTTGGGTGTATGTGTGCGTGTGTGTTAGGTAGCATGGCCACACCGCAGCAAAGCTCTCTTTTTGCATCTAACTGAGGTTCTGTGAGTGTGAAAACGTGCTATGGAAAGCGTGTAATGCAGCCCTGGACCTATTTTGTGTTTTATTACCAAGTCAGTTACAGTGGAGGGCAAATAAGGACTTGGTAGTAATTCCACTAGTCACTGTTAAGTGATGTGTGAGAACAAACTGGTGCATGAGGTGATGCAGAGCAGGCAGACAATCAAGCACAACACACCCCTGCATTCACGTCGATCTCCAGTACTATTCGTACCAGCAGACACATTCATACACACACATTTTGACGTAAATTAACCCCGTCCAGCACTTTTCATTATGTGTTTATAGAAGAACAACAATCAACTAAAATCTGGAGTTTTGTGTCATTTTATTTCGTGTGAAACTTCTTCTTTTTTTTTTTTTTTTTGCTTTTTCCTCTCCCAGCGTCTCCATTAATGTAGGATGGCTCAAGCCATCTGTAGCTGACATGAGGAAATCATTGCTCACATGCTGTCTGTGTGTCTGTGTTAGTCTGTGTCAGAGAGGTGCTGCGGTGGGGAGGAGGGCCGTGGCTCTCTTTCTTTCCCCCCTTGATCAAAAAAAAGGAAAAAAAAAAAGAAACTTAGCAATCAGCACAGAGGCATTTGCATTTGAACTACAGAAGCTTTGTGGTTGAACTTCCTCAGAGGAGCTACTTTAATTCCTCCCCCCTCAGGGAACTAATCACAGCACCAGCTTCAGCCATTAATATGGCTAAAATTAAAAAACTGCCCAGCTAACGTTGCAAGAGTTATCACATAGTTAAAATTAAAAAAAATAATAGTAATACTATTTCACTGAGTCTCCAACTTTAAGTAAATTGATTTAAGAAAGTAAGTAAGCAACAACCCTTTAACATATTGAGGAGTAGAATCTGTAATAAAGGGTGCTCCTATTATGGTGCTTTTGTGTTTGTGGGAACTCCATGTAATCCATACCTGTCTATATCTACTGAGTAAGTGGCCTCTTCTGTTATTTGTCAGAAGAAAACATATTGACAATCTTGTTGATCTAGCTATGGAGACTATAAATATTACAAAATTGCTGACACCCCTCAGTCCTGCGGCATCCACCAGCCATTATCACT
Organism: Oreochromis aureus; assembly: GCF_013358895.1. Classification (NCBI taxonomy): domain Eukaryota; kingdom Metazoa; phylum Chordata; class Actinopteri; order Cichliformes; family Cichlidae; genus Oreochromis; species Oreochromis aureus. The sequence continues at coordinate 30,361,098 of NC_052955.1, read as the reverse complement.
GTATATGAAACAAGCAACTGGAGGAGCAACCCGCGTTGCCTCTCCATTCTCCGCCCCGCTGTGCCTCTCATTACACTGCAAGGGCGGCATCGTTACCATTGAGGGCTGACAAATAGCTAACTTCCCTTCAACTCTGCTTCTCTTTCATAAACTGGGAAATAAAACTGTGGTGGTATTGACCCTCTTTCGGTGTGCATGCTGGGTCAATCTCATACCATTATACCCAGCCTGCCTGCTTCATTTCAGTGGCGACATAAAACATGGCTACATCTGCGTTTGAATGTGACGCAAGCAATCGAGGCCAGACTGATTACCGAACATGGTGGCAGCAGTGCTTTCCCGACTCCAAACACACATGGATCAATGAGCCTCAGTTGATGATTGCTATAATTAGATTTGATTTTCTGTCTTTACCATTTTGCATGAAATAAGATCCACTGCGGTTGAGGTTAGGTGAGCAAACTCACTTTTCAGCTGCTGCCATAACCTCCTGTTCCCACTTGGATGAGCTCATAACATTTAAGAGCTAATTAATGAAGGCAGTATAAATCAGTGGCACTGTTGTGGTAGAGACAAATAAAGAGCTGCTACTCATAAGTGAATGTCTTGAAGAATAAACCTCCTCATTTATAAACCCATAATCTAATCGAAGACGTGCTGCAGTAAAAGGATAAACCTGCGCAGACACAACGCACACAAGCACATACAGTGCAGTCTTCACGCTCCAGTGGCTCACAGTTAAACCCACGGCCTCCTGTGTAACTGATGTGCTCATCACATTGCTTGAGTGCCAATACAGTAGGTTATACCCACAGACACTCCACCTATGAAAGTGTGTTTTCTCACCTTTTCATTCTCATTCAAATGCAAAACATGAAGTAGATCAGAAAAAAATCAACAGTTCGACATTAATCTCATCATTCAGTTTTTGCCAGACTTCTGGCACTTTTCCAAAGTCTTCATTCTGTATGTGGTGGTGACTGGACCACAATTCAGTCGCAGATACAAATCTTGCCCTGATGGTGCTCCTGTTTCACTATGAGGGCAAGATTTTGAATCATTTTTTAATTAAATCCCCAACCCTAATAGCTTTTCCTTAACTGGAAAGCTATTTTAAATGTGTTTTAATGTGCTATACAAAAAAAGTTTAGTCTAAGCTAAACTAATTGCAAGCTAACGTTGGTATACAGACATGAATCATCATTTGTCTCATCTAAACTCACCAAAACTATGTTTTTAAACTATTTCTAGTAACTTTGCAAATATAGACTGACTATAAAAAATATCACAGTGTTTCACAGCCTGTTGAAAACCCTGGAAACAAAAACTCACACGCATCGATTAATTGAGTTAAGATGGACTATTTGCTCTTCATGTTGAAAATGGTAAAGCACTAAAACTTACGTGAGGACACTTTCAATGCTATAAAAGCTATAAAGCTGTATAATGTAGTAGGTTTTGGTGGGACCACCTTTCATATAAATCCTGTTAGTTTCACTTCTACACAGTTTTTCCAGGCACTTGGCAGGTATGAGTGGTAGTAGGTTGGGATGAGTTCTCTGTGGCAGACGTACCATCTGTTGCAGAACTCATCTTGTCACTGAAGACAGTTCTTCATGAATGCCATGCTGAAGAGTTAATTTAGGATCAGCGAGATGCCTTTTCGAATGGCACTGCGTGATGACTAAGAATCTAAATCTCTATGTGTCTAATGTTTTGCACTGCACTCTAAGCAGCCTAGTAACGGCACATTTCTAAGCGGTATGGTGTCTGAATTACCAGCCAGGATTGACTTTTTGGAGGTACTCTGAAGCACCGTGGGTTTCACTCAAGTCTGAGCTGTGTCTGTACACGCCAAACACTAATAGAGTTGACATCAAAGATTTCTCTCCCACTGCGACAGCCTAGCAAGATACTCGCTCTCTCTTTCTCTCTCTTGCTCCGTATCTTGCACCCCTGTTCTCAACCTATGGCCCTCCCCCTTTTTCTCCTCCCCTCCCTTTTTTTTTTCTCTTTCTCTCTCTCTCTCCTCTACTTCCCACTTCAGGTGGTGGTGTAGCAGGGTGGAGTGTCACCTTGCTCAGCGCCCAGCAGCCTGTGGCTAGATGATGATTTATAGCAGAGGAAAGCTGGGGCTTGGGAGATGAAGTTAGTGGATGGCTTGGTTTAAAATCACTTGTGGCGGTGTGTGAAAGCGAGGCGTGATGAATGAATATAGTTTTTGCACGCCAATCAAAATGATCTTTCTCCAAGTTAAAGTAGCTTTTAGATCCATCCAGAGGCCCTGGGCAGCTTTTCCGTCTAATGATCTTTTCATTCTACACTCCCGTGTATTAGGATGAAGATGCGCAGCAGACGATGCCAAACTGAAAAACCTTGAAGATACCCTGAAGAATCATGCATCGAAAAACACCACAACATCGAGTGGTAGTGATGTTGTTGTTTTGTTTTGAAGGGTTGAAAATAAATAGATACACTGGATACATTTTTACCCAACTCAGTTTTTGAGCAGAACCGCTGGAGGTCAAATGCAAATATCTTTTTGTTTTAATTGATGCTCTGTCTTTTGACTAGGAGCTTCCCATTGTGTAGAATTCATTAAGGAAAAAAAGCATCAGTAATGAAAAACAAAGTCGCTCAGATGTTGATGGTAGAAAATGAATTGCTTTGAAAAAACAAAGCCCCGGTCTTTATAGATCCCCTTAAGACATTTGTCAGTAGGAATTAATGCAGAGAGAGAATCTAGATATATAGATATTAACAATTACTGTTGTTGCATGTACTGTAAGTAGTCCATGAGGACAGTAATAATTTTCATCTGCTCAGGGTAACAATTGGAATAATTTCTCATTTAAATGCATGTTTTTTTCTGATATCAGAAAGAGCCGAGAGCAGCTTCATGTTCAGCATGCTAATACGATCCACGTTATGTTTATTTTACATGGATAAAATCACACATATCTGTGGCTACGGGAACCCCTGTGATGTGTTGCTCCCAGTAAGGAGCCACTCCCTACAGCTCACTGAATAACTAGAGGCTTGCAAAGCATACAAAATAGCATGCGTCTCCAGGACATTTACAGTAAGAATGAGGATAGATTTTATTTTTCCTGTTATATATTAAAAGAAACACCATTCTGAGCACATCACATCTATACTACATCTAAGAGTGTTTCTCAATATACACAGTATTTCACATCTACATGAATGATTAATCACTCCTTATGTATGAACTACAAACAATACGAGCGAACAACTTGTATCAGCCAGAACTACTCAGCGGCCAGTTGTCCATACTGTATGCATACTGCATGAGTCATACTGTACAACAGCAAGTCACACAGACAGATTGTGCTTTGCTCTCCATCTGAGTCCATTCATATGTCAGTAATATCACAGCGCTGCTCTGACATCTCCCATTGAACATATTGTCTGACATGTAAAACTAGAAATCTGAAAAGTCCCCATAACTGTTTTCAAATTACTTCAGAGTATGTAAGAAATTTTAGTATCACATCGTAACCATTTATCAAAAATAGCGTTATCTGTGTAACCAAATCTCATTGCTCATATGTCTACTTTAGACACAAAAAAGGTTAAATGCTCTGCTAGCTGAAATACTTGACTAGGGCATCACGTGTATGAATCCATCACTGAAAATGCTTCCCAACAAATTCTATCTAAGCAACAGCCGCATAAAAAGCTGCTTAGGAAAATGACTAGCCCTTAAAAAACCTTTAAAAATGCATTTATTTCACATTTTCAACAATAAAATAAGACCTGTCCTTTAAAGTGTAACGCTTCAAGATACAACCCAAGCTGTTTTAAAGGGGCGCCACATAAAATCTGACTGCCAAACCAATGAACTGCACATCACAACACGACTCTCTGCTGTGGGCCGAGTTCAACTTTTATGAACCTGATTGGTTTCATTCTTGTTGAACTGAATCGCTGATAACATTTCCCAATTTCCTTTTACGATTTGTTCACAAATATTCTAGTGAAGGCAATTTGCAATTCCGTCTGTGGCCTGGAAAAAGCTGCACCACTCCGGTTTGACTCATATTTTATCATATGGTGTTAGTTGACCCATTCTCCATCAGGATAGTTCAAAGCCCTACAACTGGCCCAGTTCCCTGCATGTGGCGACAATAGCGTCACCACGCAGTAATGAATCAAATTAAGTGGAATGTCAGCTAGGCTAACAGAGCTCTCCTTCTCCTCTCAGCACGAAAAGGAATAGCTTCATGGCACCAATTTGTCTCTTCCCACCCTTACTGGCACATATTTTTGCATTTAAACTAAAAAAAGCAACAAAAAAAATTCTACTGGCAAAAACACGAGAAGTAGAAGAGAGAAGGCTCCAGTCCAACTGGAAATATAATCTTTATTCATGCCTAACAAGGTAGACAGGTTTGAGTGATGTAGAGCAAGACCTTATTGGTACAATGTAAACATAAGCAATAAAATAAATGATATCCCAAGAGAGATTTTGCATCTTTACCCCTTTCCTTCTCTCATTCCCGCTCCTCGCCTCTCTCCTGTGAAGATTAAAGTAAAGGTGTTGTGAAGGAAGAGTGATAGTTTACACTGACAGAAGTAGAGGAACAACGCGGCAATATGCTGATGATATGGTGATGAGGACAACAGAAGATGAAAGTGTGAAAGACGAAGACAGAGTGCAGGAAAGATGGGGTGTGTTTTTCAAATGAATGAATATACATTGAGGTTTGTATGCAAATGTGTGAGTGGTTACTGTCACACTGTAATGTCTTTGGTATTCACTGAAATAAAGATTGCATTTAGAAAACCCAAAGAAGCCTCTGGGTAAACCTATTTGTTTCCATTTGTTTGTTTGCATTTTTAATATAAAGCCAGCTGTTTTACATCAAGTGTATCAAATACCAAAAAATGTCATTATACAATAAGGATGTTTTAATATGTCAGTCTGCATTAACTAAAAAATCTTCAATTTCCAGTACTGAATGGAGTTACACATTAAGACAATCACTACCAATGAATTAGGATATCAAATAAGCATGCTTCAGTGAATTATTTGAGCTGAGCACATAGACACTTTTTTCTTTTTAGCGGATGATATATTAAAAAAAAAACTCCACACATGCTCAGTAACCGTTAAAGATTCATGTAAGGCAACATTTAACAAAACGGAAACCTGAATCATTACATGAATAAAGTTTGTCCGATTTTTCTCTACCTCTGTCAAAACTGATTAGGACAGTTAAAAACCAGCCAAGCTTGTAGTTCAAGCATGTGAGCACCAAGGAATAAAAAAATATGCTTGAATGGATGCAATAAGAAAAAGATCAAATGCAGTTTTTTCCAGTACTATTCAGTGTAATAACAGGGGCTGAATCCTGGATAGAAGATAGCAGAGAAAGCACAAAAGAGAAAGCTGAGAATGACGAAACAAAAAGGAAGACTGTGAGATTATCTGCGACCTTCCACTGTAGTTATAATCCATACTTTACAATATTGCCCACAGAAAATTGTAAATCTGCCACATGACAGTTTATAGGAATGATTGGACAGTACTAAACAGCAGCTAAAGCACTGTGGGCCACTCTTTCTATATTCATATATAATCGTGATACAGAGTCTATGGACACTAAGATTAGCAAACATCCTCGAGCACAACTATTGTCCCAGCAGGGAAATTTGACTGAACACTAATCCATAATTTCTTTTTCCATTTATATATTTCAAAACTGGGATTTGCCATTACAGAAACAATCCCAGCTGTCGGAGTGAATGTGAATCTGTCAGCGTGTTCATTCTCCTGCTACCAAATTCTCACCACGAGGTCCGGCACCATTTACGAAAATCATGCTGCTCAGGCCATTGAATTTCAAGAGCTCTGTAAATGGGGAGAGAGAGTCTATTTGCATTGGCAGTCACAACCCAAAAGGTGTATCCGATGTCTTGAGGGCACAGGGAGAAGATGAATAAGGGAAGCTGCATAGGACTGGCTCTATATATAGCAGGTAATCTGTCATCTCATTTTTGTCGTCTCCCTTCCCCTCGTTTTTGCTTTGAGGAATGAGGGATTGATGTTCAGAAGATCAGAGGAACTAAGAAGGGAATCTCGAAGGCTTGGAGAGAAGAGAATTAGGAGGGCCGGTGTGTATGTGTGTGTGTTAGTGTGCATGTTGGAGGAAAGAAGGCGCTTGCACCGAGCGACTGATGACTGCTGTTTTTGGAGACCCAGTTGTAGCTGGCCCAAGTCCAATTCGGATAGTTCAACTCTCCCAACTACAAGAGAGAAAGTAAAAAGGGAAACTATACATCTAACAGTTTAGCTTCAAAAGAGTTCCGCTGATTCCCATCCCACACTGCAAAAAAACTTCATTTCCTCTCAATCTGCAACACTGCTGTAGCCTAGAGTCACATATCTGAAGCGGATATTGTTTGAACGTCCTGTCAGTCCTGACAGGTTAGACTCCCTGACAGAGACATACAGAGACAAGAAGAGATGAATATTGTTCACAAGCACATACACACATGCACATGCACACGCACAAAAACACTCAAGAAAACACCCCTGGGAAAAAGCTGAGGGGCCCTTATGGAGCTCCTTTTGATAAGGTTCACCATGTGGTCACTTCAAAGCACACATGTAGGAGTGGATAAAATAGGAGCAAAGGGATGGTGGGAGTGAGAAAAAGACATGAGGTGGGATAAAAAGGCAGCAGCAAACAGCGATAGAATGAACCAGGGGAAGGGTTGGTAAGATTAAAGAAAACGCAGGGAGGGATTACTCTGCAAAAAAAGAAAGAAGGAAGCAGATTTGCATGGAAAGACGGCAGGACACACGAGGGTAAAGGCGCAAACACAAGCGCCCGATGTGCATGTGCATGCTCACGCGTGCGGGTGCACATACACTGCATTCGCACACTTGGGGGAGACAAATCTGGAACATCGGCGAGAGGATTGGGAGGCCGAATCTCATTGCTCTGTGCCAGCTAAAGCAGCAACTTTTTGCTGAGAGAGAATCCTCACACTGATGAGTAGCTAGCTACGGTGTGGCCTGCAGGCACACACCAGCACATGAGGGAGAGAGCGGGATCATTAGACTAACTGAAGCATTCATAGACAGTAGACAGTTAGCTAGCTAGCTCCATCTAGAAACACTTCCACTAAATAATTCACAGAGGTGTAAATAAAATATTATTCCAGTGGCCTTCACCTTAAAAAAAAACGAAACAAGAAAGCTGCCATGCTGAGTAATGAGTTCTTCTTTAGGAGATGAGTTCAGCTATGACAGCCAAGCAGATGAGTACATAAAAAAGACCTTACCTCAATATTCAGTTATTCTCATTGATATTCAAAAAGGGGGTTGTGCTGCTTGGTTTAAAACAGAATATTACATCTGTATATCTGGCTTTGATAATGACACTGTAACATGCCATCTCTCCAGATTTAAAAAAAATAATAATAATAATAACTAGAAAGCAATGTTCTCCATCAGCAAGAGCCCAGCAACTGCATAACTGTCCTTTAATTTTCCCAGAATAACAGAATGATAGCAGGACATTTATTGCTTTTCTCCCACAGCGAAGAGTGCAATATTTTTCTGCATAATGCATGAACACGACAACGTGGCCTAAATCATACCACAAAAACAAATAGCCTCATAATCGATGGGGCGGCGAGCTATTTGTGCGCATTAGATATCAGTCTTCCTCACATATATAACACAATATTAGGACAAGCTGAAACACAGCCAGACGGAGGTTGGCAAGGACAAGAAACCAAAGCACTAACACTGAGTCAGCAGAAGATGAATAGGCCACAGGTCTTTTCCACGTGTCCCACTGGGGCTACAGTGCTACAGCGTGGTGATGTAGTCCTCACCCTGTGTGCCAAAACTACAGTCGAGAGCAGAAATCAATACGTACTGCAGCCGATTCCTCACCGTGGCACCCGTGATTATGACAACCACTCCAGGTGGTAGGAGTATGGATCATATTGCTTTCCTGGCTCAAGGCCTCTGCTTCTGGCACACAAAAACCTTCTCATTTCCAAAAGGTCAATCAATATAAAAAACGGGCTCATCTCCCTCTGGCCAGCTTTGTATTTCTTAAATTACACAGTAATCAGTTTTTAATGGGTCCCCTGGGATATGAAACCCCCTAAGTGTCTGCAGCGCAAGACCGAGCAGCATTTCTAAAACTTAGAATCTTAATCTCGCGTGTGAATTTCATATCCATATACTTCACTGAGGTATTCACTTAGAATAAGGCAGATGATGGAGGACATTCTCCACCACTATTTTATTTTAGGAAGCTGTCTTCATATCTTTGCGCTGCTCTTGACGTCCAAATGCCAAGGTTAAGAAAGTTAAAAAGATGTCCCGTGATTGAGCCCTCTGAGACTGATATCTAAGGACAGCTGCTCTTCCTCTTGCCTCTCTCCCTCTTTTTATGCTCCTTGCCTAACTCCCTCTGTCAATCCCAGAAAAAACTTTTAACCCCACCCCACCCCAACCCCCGATACCCCCTCGCAGCTCCCCCGACACACACATCTCCGAACTCACCAGATTTCCTCTCCATCTGCTGCCTGTCCTAACAGAGCCCCCTCGCTCTCAACTCTTTTCTCAAATATTGTTTCTTCATTTACTTACAATGACATGATGATTTGCTTACAATTGCTCTACTGAGGCAAATTGTCAAGTTTTCAATGCCAGTAAACATTCAGTTAGCCAGTGAGTCAGAGAGGCGAGCAGTCTGTGTGTGTGTGTGTTTGATATGTATCAGGGGTTTCCTCTCAGCTCCTATTACTCTGACACAACACGTTCTAAATTAGCCACCTGACACTAGCCACTGACTGAACCTTAGGGCTTGACCTCGGGTGTCTCCCTCACTTTGCATGTGCAACATGCCCCAACATAGGAGTGCAACACCTGATCAGAACAAACCTCACTAAAGAGTGCAAATTCCCTCATAGAAAAAGATGTCTGTGCAATAGAAAGAGTGCGTGCTTTAAGATTCCAGGTTTCCCATCCAAGTACCAACTCAGGTTTCAGCACACAGTACAATATTCACAGCATTCAGTAACCTTGTCAAAGGTACAGATATGGTTTTACTGACTTTGTCATGGCCTATTTAACGTTAAGTTCCTATCAAATTGCCGCTACCCTCTGAACCCAACTCACAGTTTATATCCCGCCGTTCGCGGATACTTAAAGGTGTGATGATTAATCTCTGTGCTGCTGGCGTTAATGAGCAGTGCCCTCTTTCTTCCAGTGCTGTGGCTGGCATCTGCCCGCTTCACACAAGGAGAGAGGAAAGTATGCAGCTGGCCCCCTGGAGGGCAGCGCAAAGACGGCGCACATTGATTATTGGAAATACTAATACCAATACTAGTAATACTAATACTAATATTAATCCATCCAAATATCTCGACCCACAGTTTATTTCTGTGGCGAGTTTAAAGAAACAGTCTGACATTTTGTACCTCTTTATACAAGATGCTCAACGATGACTCATGTGTGCTTTCCTCTGAGGATGAGAGGGCAATGTGTCCACCTTTGCACCTACAAAAGTATAAGATGCAGTCTAAAAACTGCAAATTGTACCTCTGAATGGTAATGTGCATTACTGCTGCAGAACACTGAGGGCAAAGATGGCAAAAGTATGTGGCAACAATGTTACTTGGAGCTACTGTGTGATGCCAACTATGAGACGGGACAAGGACAGGTTTGTTTAAAGTGGACATCTGATCACACGCAGGCCTCTCAGTAATTAATAGGCATGAAGTGTTAATTCAAAATGGTATGTGTTTCAACTTTCAACTTTAACAGGATTACAAAACACATTCTTCAGAAGTGGCGTCTGGAAGGTAAGAGGTGGGGGGACTCGGTTATAGTTTCAAGTCACATTGTGGTAGCAGCTCTTTTTCGGTACAGTAGTGATTTGCTTGGACAGATAGCCGTGTCGTTCCACTCATACTGCGCAGCCCTGACCTCTGTCGGTCTCATAAACACTGGCTTTACAAAATTTGATTACATGTACGTGTGGAAAGAAGAGGTCAGAGGGGCAGAAAGAGTATGTATGAGAGAGAATGATTGACAACTTGTATCCCTAAATCCCCAGAACAGAGCAGATCAGAAACAAGGTGCAGTGCAGAAGAGTCAGCAGTTATAAACAGTTACTTACTGGAGCTTGTACTCTCAAACTCTTTGTCATCATTACCTCTTGTTGTTATAGCTGTGGGATTGAAGAAACCTATAGTAGTTTCTATGGAGTTCCACCTATAACATTAGTTCATGTTAGCCACACTGGACCAGAAATGTCAATAGGAGGTCAGTCGGAGATCTTGTTGAGAATACATACTGCAACCATCTTAAGAAAAAAAACAACAAAGAAAATAAATGGAAAACAAGAAGCACTCCGAGAGCGCAAACCTCCACCAAGGAGGCACAGCCTCTGGGTAGTATTTACATTTAACGGAGTAGTATCCTGTTTTGTATTCATTCGTGTTGTTTTCTTTGTGCTTTTTAAATGGAATTCAAGACGGTTCAAGAAATACAAATAACGTGTTTTGGAGCCAACGTGAAAGAAAGGCAGATGTAAAATATAAAAAGTGAGGTCGGAACTCAAATGTGACAAGCTATGGATCCAAACTATAAGAGTCAGAGGCCCACGGTAATGTTATATTTAGAATCCCGTTATACATCACATATATTATATAGTATATGCCTATATGTTGTCAATACAAACAATGGCAGTAAGAAATAGTTTTAAATTGATTTACATAGAATAATTATCACTTTGACCTTCAGATTGATCTGTTGGGGTCAGAGTTCAAATGGGATACGATATTTTAAACTCTTTATGTGGTACTTTTTATATGTTGACCTTGAAGACCTTGGTGGATGCAAAACAAATTTTAATGGCTTGTTAATGTGACCCCACTCTACAATTGGTCAGAATTCAGTCAAAATTTTCGTATCAGTAATGTGATTTTATCCTGTAAGTCAAATAGAAATAAAACACATCGTGAGCATGCATTTCAACGTGTCTATATTTAGCTATGCCCAGATATAAAGCTGTGAGATTGGAAAAAAAATCCCATCGCTTCTTTGGAAGCACTTGGGAAGCTGACATTTCTTTTCAGTCACATTCATTTTTTTGGCAACCTGCTAAAACACAACAATAATCACCTGCCTTTAACTCTGCTGTAGTAGTGTCCAAAACTCCTGAGGGAAACATCTGGGACTTTTTTTAGCTGCTCAGTGCTGCCCAATGCTCACCAACAAATTGTCTTGTCTATTATTTTGTCTTGACCAGGTACTAAAAAAAGTTCAAAGTGAACCAAACAATAAAGTTGTGGGACAAGCAGCTAAACAATGAGCCCAAATGTTTTTATAAAACCCTGTTTGCTGTCTGCTGTTGAGCGACTAGCATCGTCTTTGTGTGGGATTTATGGTTTCTGTTGTAATCCTTACAGCTTTGCTCTGACACCGCTCAAAGATTTTCTTTTCCATGCCTGCTCCTTCTGTGTGTTTTGGTTGATCTGAGTTGTTCGTTCTTTGTCCTTTTTCCAGTTACTTCCTGTTTTATTTTGAAGGTTAAGAAGCTTAGAAAGGTTTGAAGGCTAGAAAAGGAGAAAAGTTATTTGGTGTTTATTTGGTGTTTTGCCGTTGTTTTGTTTTTTTAACGAACTGTAAACAGGAGGCCATGGCTTTTAGCCTTTTGACAGACAATGGGTCAAATTTAAGAACTTCACCCTCACTATCCTTTTTTCGCATTGTCACATGCAAAAAAAACGAGGTTCGCAAGTTATTTTTCATATTTGGTCATTAGTGCTGACATGTTCCCGCACTCAGTTTGAGATCCCCGATCATATCTCCTAAGTTACAGCTTTTAAATTTGAACAATGGGAGCCACCTCTTCATTCTTCCCGCAATCCTTTACTTCTCCCAGCCTCCCACTCGCTCCCAACTTCCCCGTTCTTCCATTGTCCTCGACTGATATTATATGAACTCTCATTACAGCGGTGGTAATAGACTCTTCAGCACCAAGATCCTCTTTATTATCTGTCAGCTGTGGACTACATCTCTAAGCTGATTAGCCAGAGCCGTCTTTTCAGCATTTCAATTAGGAGCGTTTTGAATAGTCAAGCAGCTTGCACGCCTTATATTCATTACTGACATTCTTAGAGCACTATGCGATGTTCAAATCCAGTAATCCAAGAAACATATTGCAGCAGTGAGGATGAAAGGGCAACAGAAGAATGACATCATGGCAGATTTTAATATTGGTCTCACAGGCAAATGGCAAAAGTAGCTATTAACAGCAATCCAAAGCAATTTACAGCAGCAGAGACACTTGCAGTTTAGCATAAATGGCCCAGCTGGCAATCGTGTCATGTACACCCATATGCAAGCACACACACATACACACAAACGGTTTTTCATATGCTTTAAAAGACAAATATATTCAAGAGAGTTATATTTACCATCACACATTAAGCTCTGTGCCTGAATCTTATCACTGCAGAATGGTAAAAATTGATAAATGTGTCAGTCTGAGTAGCATGAAGACTGAAGTGTCCACTAAGCTGTAAAACACCTGTATGTCCAATTCGGCTGTTCGACCAGGTAAAGGGCCACAAAGGGGGAAAAATGAGAGAGGATGAAGCAGGAGAGCAGGAAATTGAGGGAGAGGAATGGGAGGAAGAGGTTGTGACTCCTAGTACTAATGGATTTAGGTCAGATGACGAAGATATGATTTGCACGACGTTCATGCGTGTGTGTGTGTCTGCGAGTTTGCGTGTACAAGTGGAGAGCATGGTTTTGTGATGTCATTAACAGTCGAGCCAAAATACGATGATCTCGGGGTATTATCAGTATCTGTTTAAGGTATCCGGCTTTGTCAAATACCCACTTGACACAGGAGTCACCATCATGTTTTATCATTCAGTCTCTGTCTGACTCTCTCACTTTCACACACACACAAACACACACGCACACACACACACAAACTCCCACTAATCCATTCAAGGCATTGTTAATCCAGCTGTGTGCTGGTACAGAGATGTGCTGTACATGGCTGACAACCAAGTCACCAATGCTGATGTCATACCTGTGTGTATTTCGGTTGCCTCCGTTGTAATCGCTGCTGTTTGCGAGACACACGCAGCACACTATTATGCGAATATATCAAGGAGCCTAAACCGTGTACTCTGCTCTTTGCATTACAGCACACTGAATTTCTCTCTGTAGAGATCCTGAGTGTCACAAACGCTCATGTCGGTGTGCTAAGTGAAATGTTGTTGTCATGTTCTCAGCTGTATAATTTGACAAAGAGCTCAGTCTCACTTAGAGCCTCAGTCGGGGAGAAGGGAGCAGAGAGGGAAAAGGGATGCAGTTGTACACACTTGAGGATTTCTACAGTAGTCATGTACCATTTGCCACAGAACAATGGAAGTGGAGTAGCTGAGAGTCAAGTGCCATTTCCCTGGGCATGTTAGTGGTGCTTGTAGAGGAAGACCAGAGTCTTCCACATTTCAAATTAGATTTTTCAAGTGAGTAATTCTTTTTTTTTACCATAGTGGTTTCAGTGAGGTCTCTTTTTCTAACCTTAAAACACCTAATATCCCTCATGTTTAATTCAACGAACACATTTACACTGTCTGATCTGTGTCTCAGGTATGGTAGAGGGTGTCTGTATTGTTGGAGTGTTCAAAGATATCGCCACAGTCTCTGCTTGATTGTTATAATCTGGTCAATCTGCTTTAAATGCTTAGTTTCCAGCAGTTACTGCATCTGTTTGTCATCGACATGAGGGGATTTCCTTAATATAGTCGCAGCTCTGGCTGTAAACACAGCAGTGTCACCAACCTGCTCCGTCTGATTCAAAATTGGATCCACCGCTTTGCTCTGCAGTACTCTACAGTTTTTGGAGGTTGACCAAAACTGCTTTTTCATTAATTAAGTTATGTTAAACTTGCTTTTCTTTGCTTAAGGTTAAAGTAAAAGTGGACAGTACAATCCCAACGTGTTTGTTTATGCTATTTTAGGCCCCAGTCACACAAGTATAGAAACTGTTGAGGAATTATCTGACAACCAAATGTGTATTCTCCAACCAATTTGGGGAGTGGTTATTGGAGATTATGTATCAGAATTTCAGGAGTGAGACCACGCCTCCAAACACGCTCCTTCCGGTTGTCATCTATATAGGTTCCCCCCAGTTCTGCAAACTGTTCATTCTCGTATACGCGCTCCTCCCTCCCTCCTTGTTCTCAATTCTTTAACTTCTTCACTTCTATTTAGTACATGGGGATCTGCCCGGCCCGGGAGCCATTGCCAGTCCCCTTCAAGGCCATTCCCCAAACTGCAGCTCAATTCATGTCCAAGCATTCACCTTTACCTACTAAAACGCTGTCAAACCTAAAATGAGGACGTGGGCCCAGCTAGTGAACTGGAGGTTGTTGGTAGTAATTAAGAAATTCACACAGGCCTAGAGAATGGTCAGTGACCCCCTGGTAACCTCAGGCCACTGGTTGGCAAGTGGTTGCTGGAGGTTACTGCCAGTTGCTAGAAGTCCCTACTGTGTGTGGTGCTGGACTGAAAACCTCTGTGCGATTGCTTTGATCACTAGCCGGTTACTGCTGTCTCCAGGGGTTTTCATGCAAGATGCCAACTTGTCTACAAACTACTCGCCAAGCAGCAGTGAAACTGAAGAAAGCGATTGTAACTGTAAACAGAGAACATTCACCAAAACGTTGTGCCCTACAGTTGCAAAAGGGACTACTTTCTCTTTGAAGACAGACAAACTCAAGTTCCAGTTTGCCACAAGCAACTCTGCAGTAGTCCGCTACCAACCAAAGCAATCACAAGGCTGGTTTTTTGGTTCAGAACTCTCTTTGCAAGCGATCTCACCTGGCAACAGCCATCAGTGGTTGCCAGGGGGTTGGTGACTTGTGTGACTGCCACTCAATAGACTACTCAGCAGAACTGAATATTGGCAGCTAGGCTAATGCCAAAAAATGTGGAACCACATCATAATTGAGGACACTGAATCATAACCTGTGGGCAATATTATATTAAATAAAAATATTTTCTCTTGTATTGATAATGTTTAAGTGTTTGTGTACATATTAAACTGCACCACTGGCACCATTGTAAGAGAGCTTTGATGTAAGATCTCAAAAGGTTGATTCTGTTCATCTGGACGTAGCATTTTCTCCCAATGAAAATGCTACGTCCAGATGAACAGAATTTACTTACCTGGATGATTGAGCATGCATCAAGACTTTGATTTAAGATGTATTCATATAAGGAATTAAGAGGATGACATTTTAATTTGCTACCTGAACACCCATATGCACCTTTTAACACAGACATATATAAATAACACTGTTTTATATAGCCTACTGTATTATTGAATGACTAAGTTCACTGTTATGTCCCACAATAAGCAGGAAATGAGGTCATATTTATGAATAAAAATACCCTGCTATAATCATTGTTGTTGCAGAACTTTGCTTGCTTGCTTTGAGTGCCGTCCACTCTCATACTGTGGAGTAGATTCAGGCACTCTAACAGATTTGAGAATTTCGATTTTAATTCAGTGATCATTTTAAATTTTGTTATTTTTTCCTTTTCTTTTTACAGAACCAGGCCAGGGACAGAGAACAAAAGAAGAAAAAGTTGGCTTAAAGGGAGCATGGGCGTGTAGTTATGAAGAAGTTAGGAAAAGCCTTCCTAAATAATTTCAATGGATATACACTTGATGATTGTAACCTTCAGAGATGTTTTTCTGGAATAAATGGGGAATAGACTGATTCTTTTACGGTACTTTTCTACTCTCCCAGAGCACTCAAAGAATTTAATAGAACATACTTCATTCACCTATTCACACCCAGTCATAGAAGTGCTTTTTCTATGTTTAAGTGCTTTCTATCTAACATTCACACACATTCACCCTCTGATGGATGCATCGTAGAGCAACTTGGGGTTAATATCTTGCCCAAGGATATTTGGCATGTAGACAAAAGTAGCCAGGGATTGAACCACCAACCTTCCCAACCCACTTAACCTCCTGACTTACAGCCACCAACAAACATAATGAAGAAATAAATGTAGTTCTTTTTTACATTTCTAATAGAGTGGATTTTTAGGACTTTTCAGTTACAAAATAGAGGATGCGTTTTTTCATGCAAGCCCAGATTAAGATTTAACTGCCTGTGTAGCATGGACGGACTGGGCATGTGTGTGGGCAGAGACAGGGATAAATAAGGGAAAGCAAAGGAGTGTGTGGACACATCCAGAAAGAACAAGACAGTTGTAAAGCTATGCTAACAGGAAGCATGAGAAACGAGTGAAGAAAAACAGTATGCACAGAAAAAAGAATATTTTAATCAGCTGTGTGGCAGGCAGGTTAGGACTCAAACACAGGACTCCAAAAATCACAAAATTAAGGCCAAAACAGCTTTGAAGTTGAACTCTCTCAAAAACGCAAGATACAAAAAACTCAACTTCAACTGGAAGCGGGAACTACTCGGCTCAAGAAACAGAGACACCCAGAGCGCACAGCTAGAAGGGTGGCACACAAACTCACACAATATAAACACACAGGAAACCAAGGGAACAGGCCACAGGTGGGAACAAACTGACACAAATCGAGGTTAACTTTAAATCGAGACTATGGAAGCAAAACTGAACATGATACAGGTGAGGCAGGAGACTATCAAAGTAAAACAGGAAGTAGCACACTTAGACATGTGGGATTGACACAGGGACTGGAGAGAAACATTCATGAAGACATACAACTTGATGTGGGAAGACAAAAGCACACACATGGCAGACAGAGCTGAAAGACAGAGAGAGAAAGCTAAAGAGCAAGGGACGAGAGAGAGAGAGGCAGAGAGTGCACGAGAGAGCGAAAGCAAACTTGACATTCATAAACAGACATGATGGACAACACAGAGACATGACAGGCAGACAAATTAACATGAAGACAAGACTGACTTCACAGAGAGACACCAATTACTAACACAGGAAACTAGACACAAGAGAAGGAACCAGCTAGTGATGACGAACACTGACTTAACCACATAATAACAAAAGCCTGAACGACAACAAATACAAAATATAGAGCTATAATGTAAAAATACCTAACTGGAAAACTCAAAACCAGTAAGCTAGAAAATTAAAACCCATGAGAAAGAAGGAGCTGTCGGAATGGGACATGGCTGAGACTGAAAGGCTGAATGTGAGAGAAACACGGTCATGACATTTTTTTTTAAAGCTGGGAGGGATCATAGACAAATGCTGAAAGAAAAAACAAAAAGAAGAAAAGCAATAGGAAAGAGTGACGGATAGACAGAGAGATACTGAGCACTAAAATGTAGTAGAGGAGATAGCAGATGGTGGGGATTATTCTGGACTAAAATACTCTGTGATCTACAGAGGGAAGGCCACAGACATAAACCGTTACAGACTCCATCTGCCAGAAATAGACCAAAAAGAGCTGTAGGTGCACCATCGCAATAATGATCAAATACTGCCTGGATAGCAAAATCCAAAAAAACGGCTATATTTGTCATCATAAACAACACAATGACTCTGAGGACAGATAAAATGCTGATGTTCAGTTATGCTCACGCGTTTAGTGAAATCACTTGGGAGAAATGTCCTGTTGAGTGTCACAGAATCGGGCCTTTCAAGAAATTTAACAGAATTATATTTAGAAACTGAAACGGGTGAACGGCAATGACGTGAAGACCTAAAACGTGCTGCTTTCAGGTGCCTATGTGCTGGAGCATTTCAGAACGTGTTTGTGTGTGATTATGACTGATACCATAAGACCGCCACTAATCCACATTTTATGTTCACCGTGATTAGGACAACAGCCTGCTGAGCTATGTGCGTGCATGTGCGTGTCTGTGTGTGGGGTGTGTGTGCAGTGAAAACAAAGGCAAACTAGTCCACAAATCTCCCAAATAATGCGGTTATATCCATCCACACACATACACAACCTGAAAACGCACAAATACAGATACAGACTAATGCTTGCTAATTATCCTGTCTCCCCCTGTGTGCAGGAAGGGAATAAAAGAGCAAAGACAGAGATCTGGAAATAAGTTGAGCTTTTTTTTTTACCTTTTCCTGTGTGTAGATCAAACCTTGAACCTGCGGAGAGAGAAAAAAGACAATAAAGAAGGCATAATTACTGTTGTGTTTTGTGAGTGAGCATTAGTGTAGCTGAGCCAATCACACAGTGCACCACCACACTGATGAAACAGAGAAATCAACATTAGCATCTCTCTGCAGGCAGACAGAACCTGCACCATGCTCGGTTGCTTCTTGCATCTTTTCTTGATATCCCTGCAACTGCTACTCAAGACTTTAGGTTTCTGTGGCAGCAAGTAAGCCAATGCATTCAAGTCTCAAATATTGTGACTTAATCTATGTGTGCATAAGAGAGAAGGTGTGTGTTTGTGCATGTGTGTTATTGGCTAATTATCTACCCTGACATGGGGGGGCAGTTAATTAAATCCTTCCCCGGCAGTATGCATAAAGTAATTATTGAGCATGGATGCATATCTACCCCAAAAAAAAGTCATCATTTGCATGTGATAAACGCAATGTCACATGTTCCCTGCTGCAACACACACATTTAAAAGAACTTCCTTTCCAAAGAACTGAGAGCATGCTGGCAATCAAACCGCAAATCAGAAATTCGTTTTTTGCATCATCTTCTTAACTGAAGATGATGAGCTGCTCTTCAATTCCAACTGGAAATTGAAGGTCGCGCAATTGCACTTGACAGACCGCTAATATCATCGTTACCAAGTTCGTCATCACATTAAACCGGTGTTGATTTCGTTGATCAATGATTTTCGTTAAAGGACTGTTAAAGTTAAAGACTTCTTCATTCTTAAACCTATTATGGATTCAGTTTTTATACACCTCAAAATACCAATTTGTAGCCACCAACTGCGCCAGTGAAACAACACATTCCCTGCAATCACCATGCCCCCAATTACTGCTTTCTGTTCTGAAGCTGATGGAAGAAGCCTGTCATCCAGTCGGTATGTACAACGTGCAAACAGATGCCCGCTGCATCTGCCGTCTCAGTGAAACGGTCCGGTGCTGGATTGATACGATCTGCTAAGCTGCAGTGAGTGTCTGAGATCTTTACCTTCGCTTAAAGCGCTTTGAACGCTATAATCAGCGATAAAAGTTTTTAACTGACATGACATCCTCAGAGAGAGAAAGGGGGGAAAAGCGATTGCGTGTGTGCGGGATTAAGTGGGCATTTTTGTCCCTTTGCTACTTTCACGAGACTTCTCACACTTTTCAGTTTCAAAGATTCGCTTTCTAAGATATCTCTTCCTTTCATGCAAAACACTGCGTCATTGTCCCACACTGTAGCTGCATTCAGAGTATTTTGAAAAGAGGCAACACTGGCAGTTTCAATCTGTCCTCTGCTGAAAACCTTTGATGCTTTCAAGCTGAACAGAGAGAGACTGACCACCCAGGCTACAGGAGCCCTAGAAACAACAGGAGCTTCTGCAGCATACAAATAAGCTTAACAATCTTCTACAGACACGCACACATGAACACAATAAGATGTCTATGCTTTTCCCGTACAGGTTTATGCGTTGCTAAAAATACATATAAAAGACCTTCATGTTACAGGATTAAAGTTCTTTTACCCCTATAGGGACCCCAAAGCTGACTAGCTTTATGGCTCATATAGCAAAAACATCATGCCTGAGTACTTCTGTTTTAGGTTACCAATACAAACATTCTGCTAAGAGCTGAGTTCTTATAATCTTGCGAACATATAGTCATGTACTTGGTCAGTAGAAAACCATTTTACACTCCCTTCACGTGTGAAGAGATAAAAAAGAAACCCAAGCAAACAAGCAAGCAAAAACAAGAAAAACGAGCGCACACAGTAATAATATTTCATATTTTCTGCATGAGCAGGTGATGCAAGCAGAGGTGTGAGGCTGATGCTTCGCACGGCTGATCCTTTTCAGCTGCTGACATTCACAGGACCGTCAGCAGCATGTCTTCACACTACCTGCCACATACGGCTGGAGTGTTCTGCACTTGGAGGCATAATCATTTCAGCAGTTGCTAAGGAGAACTTATTCAGATGGAGCAAAGGCCGGTGGCAAAATTGGAAGAGAAGGGTGGTTGGCAGTGAAAAAATGTGCTGCACGTGCTGCTATTTTAACAGTTAATATTTTGCATATCTGCACAGAACTAATGCAAATTTTGTGCAACAGTGGATGTAACAGCAGAGCGTGATTGCATCTGACTAATCGATGAATGAAAGTTCAGCGACTGATGAGGCAAGGAGTGGTGTTTTGGGGTGTTGAATGAGGCAGCCAGAAACTAAAGAGCCAAAATAAAAAAATGTGATGACGCGAGCAACAGGTTGCAGATACAGATACTATATCTCCCCCTCTCTAAAGGGCATCATTCACTCTACAACAATGTGATAAGTCACTGCGTGAGTCCACTGCCAACAGTTTGAATTTAATCTCAACCTCTGAGCCACTTTACAGAGAATTTCAAACCATTACCCAAGCTCAACGATTGCCAGTGGCTGCCAAGTACCTTCAAGGGAATGTCAGTTTCCATGGTAACCACGCCACCACCAGCTGTAGACCCCATGAGTGAAAAATTCTTTAACGGCCAACGGATCACAAACCTTTCTGGAAGTTTCTCCCGAGTACTGTGTTGGCCTCTCTATCTCTAATGGACTTTTTACTCTTTGTACTGTGTGTGTGTTCTGTGTTCAACCTTGTCAGCTGATGCTCACTTGCAGCTTTCTTTAGTAGTTTCTCTCGGACTCTGAGAGGGCTCTGTGACACTAAATGGAAGGATGTACACATTTTTTACGTCAGCTGAGAATCAGGAAATGATATGTTCCCATCTGTGCATGTTAAATTTCATTGTAGTTTCTTAACTTTGATCACATCAAAAATGTGTCATTTTGTGTTTGTGCAACAAACAATTTAAACAGAATCCAACCAGTTGGCAACCAGATGATGATGCAGATTAATTCCAGCATTTTTTTTATTCACAAACCTTTGCCATTTTTTCTTTGGTGTAACCGAGCCATTAGAAAAGCAATGGCCTTGTTAAACAATACCAGGTAAAGCAAAGCTTTACTTGAAATTATGTGCTTAGATGCTCTGAGCAGCACTGAAGATGGAAGAACAACTTTCCAACTTGGGAAATAAGACCAACAACTGTACATGCACAGGCGGGCTGAAACAAGCTCTATAACTTTGACTGAATTATTATCACCATGTAAGTTACAAATTTACTGTTACAATCTTCTGAAGGATTGGTGCGTCTTTACAGCATAATAAAGTAAATCGACTCAGCTCTTTATTTTTCTTCTAAGACCAAACTGACACCAGTAAAACAAATCACTGTGGAGTGCCTTTAGTTTTGATTGCATTCCTGGGGACACACTACTGGAGCAGTGAAAATAACAGTTAAGAAGACTGAGAATATTACTGCTAAGCATATGTGCACAATTAAAATGCAATTTGTTTAAATTTTTAAAGCAGATCAAAGTACATTCCCGAGAACTGGTGAGCTTCTTGTAAACTACAGCATAGCACTAATTATTACTAAACGAATGTTTCTATAGTCAAAAATATGTGTTGTTTTGCTTTTTGTGTTGTTTCCCTTATAAGCAGGGTTTACTTCTCTCTTCTGAAGACAACAGGGAAAGGAAGAGTACTGCTCAGTGGACACTAAAGAAATGCAGCTTCAAGCAAAACAGACATGTGCCTCCCAAAGGCAAAGCTTCGCTCATCTCTCCTGCTAGTGTGCGTAGCCAGGAGTTGATAACCAGGTAGAGAGGAGCCATGTTGGAGACAACATGCCCAAACAAACTCCCACAGGATGTGGAGCGCTTCTTAAAAGCAGACAAGCCGCATCTTTAAAAACACAGCTCTGGCATTGGTTCACACATGATTTCATGACCCACGGTGTTCACACCTGATTCTCTCCCCTCCTGGGTGTTAATCAAGTTGTTTGTTTCAGAAAGACTTCATTAGTTTGTTTCTTTGATTGTGTAGCTGTGAATGCCTCTGAGTGAGTGCGAGTGCATGCTCATTTAGCATCATGAACATACTGTCCTTGAGAGTGCCTCTGACAAATGTAAACAAGTAAAACAAAAAAAAAGCCCTCATGACGTCGTCATCATGGATCATTTTCTTACTGGGAATACAGGTCAGCGCAAGGCAGGCAAAAGTGGAGAGGGTGTTAAGAGATGTTTTCCTTTATGGAGAATGATTTGTTTGTTTTACGTTCCAGCTCGCAAGCCTCACGGGCCCTAACCTACATTACAGCACAACGACTATTAATCATTGATGATCAGACCTTTTAATATCGCTCATGTAAAATTTATCTACACGTGAACAAAATAAATGAAGAGTTGTGTTCTAAAACACTGCATATTCATTTTTTGGTGGAAAATTATCACCTGGTGATTACCAAGCCTGTGGTCTCCACAAAGTCTGGACCTAAGCAAGACATGCCTGTTTGTTCTGAGAATATAATATCATTTCCTACTTAGCTGATGAATTTGAGAGTTAATTACTTTATATAGTTACATTACTCTCAGACACATATCATGTCTTTTAAGGTTATTTACAGTTATGTAACTGTAATCTATAGTACTGTGCAAATGTTTTGAGCCACCCCTCATTTCTTTATGTGCTGCTTGGAAAATTAGAAATGCTCCATGAAAGAGCCTCTGCCATGTTTTACAGATGGCTGTGGACACTTACTATATAAGACCTGTTGACACTGATTTTGAGTCATTGTGTAGTTTGGCATACCTCACCCTTTTCTCCCTGTTTGCCTTCCTTACACATGGCTTCTTCGACAGCCACTCGTCCACTGAGAACATTTCTGATGAGGCATCGTTGAAACAGAAGATGGAGCAGTTTAAGGGTCAAATCTCAGTTTCAGTGACAGGCCTTTGCTGGATTGTCCCCCCCCCCTGTTTCTTAAGGGTGTGATATTCAGACACTTTTAATCAGCTTTTTAGGTGTGTCACTTTTTCTTTTGACCTCCACTGTTACAGTTTCCTCAAATTTTTTTAAGGACACACTGTACGCCATATCTATATGAAAGGTTTTTCTCTCATAGCTCTTTAGGAATCACCTTGTTGGTTCAAAAATACAATTTCATGCCTGTGGTGTTTTGGGTATTTTTCATAGATACTACTGCTGAAGTCCACTTTAAAAATTTACAGGAGTCTCGCAGTTTGGAAGCTAAATAATAAAAAATGAAATGAAAGGTGGCTTGAGACTTTTGCACAGTAATGAAGCTGTGAACTGCTGACAGTTCGTTAGTTTATATGCATATCAAATTCATTTTCACAGTTTGCGCCTGCAAATTGTATTTTCAGAGTGTCTTTAGGTGTGAAGATTAAGATTGCCCTCTAACAAGTCAGTCAAACTAAAACTTTGTTCAGTCACATTAATGTTTCAAACCCCGGTGCAGCGCCAGCTTCAACACGGTTCTCAAAAAACCACTGCTCACACATTTTGGTATCAGCAGCATCAACTTATCACACTTCTTTCAGACTTTATTAAGTACGATTATTAATTTCCCTTTTGACTTCAATAATATCACTATACTTTCTCAAAACCTACACACTATTTTTGACAGTGGTTTGATAAATATGACTGGCCAGCCTTTCAGCGTGTATCAGCTTGATGAATGACTTCTATGCAAACCGTATCAGTGACGTGCTTTTCAGAAATACAGTGAACACAAAAATATATTTTTAGACCAAGTCCAAACACAGCAGCTGTCTCATTTGCATTTGTGATTATCAGAGACTATTTCTCTCATGTATTTTTTTTACCATTGACAAGAAGCCACTGTACCATCGCTGCTTGCTGTGCGCCATCAATCTTCAAACAATCTCTAGTCTTTGCTGCAATGTACTCCATATTTGTCACTTTTGAGACAGGGCCCAATTGTGTCTCATGGATGGGATGCTCGGTGTCTGTTTCATTTTGACAACTTTGAGATAGCCAAGCACTTCACAAGTTACAGACATGTCTGAAGTTCAATTTAGATGACCACTGGTTGAAAACAAAAAAAACATGCACACATGACAACAGAGTTTTGAGGCCTGCTGCAATGAGTGTATGAATCCCAAAATAGCAAAAGTGCCTATAAGAACCACCATAATTAAAAAGCAGATATAAGAAGAGATTGGTTGCTCTGGTTTTAACATTTTTTTATTAAAATGAACAAAGAAGCAAACAATGTATGAAGAACCACACTGGCATGAACGCACTCCTATCGACTCTGCATCACTTATCATTTGCATTATTTGTCATGTTTACATACTTAACTTTTCCACCGTTGTTTGCCCAAATCTATTCAAGTCAACTGCATTTAGTTATAGTACAGCTAATTTGCTGTGATCATGTCTCTTTGAATGTTCCATGGGTCTTGGGGAACTATCGATCCTTGATCTCAAAATCATGCACGTTTAAAAATGGAAACCCCACAACCTCCACACTGCAAAAGCTAGTTGGTCTAGTTTTCATGTAGCATTTCACATTGGCAGTATTTCTTCTTCTGACACATGCATCAAAGGCATTTAAAATCTGAGAAATGGCAAGCTCAAATATCTCATTTAAAAAAAAAAATAATGAACCACCTCAGAAATCAAAGCTCTTACAAATTCCAGATCTAAGGCCAATGCAGAATCATCATTTAATCCAGACAGTCATTATAACTGCGGAGAAAAGCGTCTCCAGAGGTCAATTAACCCGATGAGTGAACTGAGAACCCTCCAGTGCAGGCATCAAATAAGCCAATATAGCAAAGGCAACACACACACACACACACACGAACAGGCCAAGATAATAATGACATGACAAAGAAGCACTTGATAAACTGACACATGCTGTTTAATTCTCTCTGTCTCTGTTAAACATACTCTCTCTCACACACTGTACACATTAGCAAACAGATTGCTGTCCTTTAATCACACGTCATCTTTTAATTGGAATAAGTGTGAAAGAAATAAAGGCAGTTAGATTGGCTCAGTCTGGCAGAGACGCCTTAGAGCATGAGTGCTGGAACGAACTTCATATATTCACATATGTTTTAATCATAAGGTCTTTTTACAGTCAGCCTGGAAGCGGAGGTAGCCAGATTATTATTTTTACATTCTCCATCAAAATCTGCCCTCCGTCGAAAATTTTACATGATTTACTGTTGGCTTAATTGAACAGTAGATAAAAACACTCAGTCTCTGAAGAGACTAAATTATCAGATAAACATAAATTATATACCCAAAGGTAATAGATAGCACGAATGTAAAACTTTAATAGTTGACATATCTCAAATACACCAATTTATTTGGCCATGCCAACAACTGATTACATAGCACTGATTTATACATTGCCTTGATTATGAGGAAGTAGGCGATAGACTGTGTCCTTAAAGAGCCAAAATCAGTCACTTTTGTCTGCTTATGATGGTCCAAGCGGTGTATTTGAGTCCTCGAATTAAGGGTTGGATTAAGGGTTCAAAAAACTTGATCAGGAAGTAGTGAAAAAGTTAATTCATCTCTATTCATTCTGAAATGTGCTACAGTTTGTGTCCCGATCAAAGAGATATAATGAATTCTATGCAAAACAGCAGGCTCATGATAAATCTGTGTTTTATACCATGTAATCTATGTTAGCCATTCCTACAGTTTTCAGCTCAAATCCTTGTTACGACTGTTGTTGTAATGTTGTCTAATATGAAAATCTTAGTGTGCAGATGCCTCTCCGTGATTGGTGGATCCAGAGGACAGACCATACGGATTGGATAACTAGCTGGAGATGAATTATATGATGACACCACGATAGACTGTTATTCATTCATCCTCGGCTCATCCCAACCAGCAGACCTTTTTGCAACCTGCCCAAAGCTGTTCGTATTATACAGGAGTATGTAGGGGTGTTTTTGTTTGATTATAGTTTTCTCCTGTTTTCATAGTTAGGGAGGCAAGTTGCTGTCATTTGGTTTAATTCTTTTGATTAGGTTAGTTCGGTAAATCCTCGAGATAGGCTCCTTTTGTTTGTTGTTTTGCTCTTTTTTTAGTGTCAAATAACCTAACAAATTAACATATTGTAAATCAATCATTGTCAAAGTTTACCAATTGTGCAATGTGGCTGCTTGGGGTCTGACGAGGATGGATCACCCCTATGTTGTAGTCTGGCCACCCCTAGACAGGCCATAACACCCTGAAAAAGCTTCAGATACTCAGGTCACTTATACCTGCTCAGGCCACTTTAACTCATGGTCTTCATAATACATAACACTTTGACCACAGCAGAGTCATTTTCTGGGTTGCTGCATCTGTCTACAACATGCTCATTCACAGCCTTCTCGAGGTATTATTCACCATCGCATACTTATATCTACATAATAAGCATGCGTGAGCTGCACACAATCGCTCACGGAAGTTGCTTATGTAAGCACTTTACAACAGAATGCACACATGCATGGAGAAGCATGCATAAAAAACCTCCTTACACACACACACTCATACAAACACACTTACACCTATCCCTGCCCCAGCACACACTGAAACCTTTGATTTGCGTGAGCACGGGCAGTTGTGCTGTTAGGACCTTTGGCTATTTCGGCTGTTAAATTGGTCCCAGTGAGATGTGAGAGCTCAGACCACAGGGCTGACCTCTAACTCTCGACCTATGGTGGCAAAGAGTCAGAATCGGTCCATCCGACCAATGGCACAACAGCAGCCAGACACCCAGCTTCGATGTAGGAAGCCTCATTGTAATGTATCAGCAGGCAGATGATGATAATGGACAAGGCCATCTGCTTGGTGGTTCTCCTCCGAGCACACGTTTGATTTTGGGGAAAATCTTTCTGCCTTTGACGGTTAAATCATCCTGGGAGCTGATTAAGGAATCAGAATTGGCTCGACTGTTTTTATTTTTTTTAGATATTATTATTTTTTTAAGGAGCCTTGCCTCAGTGCCTCTTTTGGGACACAATTAAATTGCTGATTCTATTAAAATAACTTTATTTAAACCTCACTAAAGATGACACTAGTGAAAATACAGTTGAAGCTCTGACAGTTATTGCTCATAATTACTTGTAATAAAGCTAAAAAAAAGCTTGGGGTATACA
Organism: Oreochromis aureus; assembly: GCF_013358895.1. Classification (NCBI taxonomy): domain Eukaryota; kingdom Metazoa; phylum Chordata; class Actinopteri; order Cichliformes; family Cichlidae; genus Oreochromis; species Oreochromis aureus. The sequence goes on along the minus strand of NC_052955.1, from coordinate 30,333,902 downwards.
CAAGCTAAACTCAGTGCAATACAAGACATGTAATGGACTGCCTTGTGCTGTGCTCAGAAGTGATAGCCTATCTTCCTAGAAATCCTGTAGACACTGATGAGTGTCCTGCTCCAGCCATCTTTTGTCTGGGCATTGTTTATGACACATGACTACTGCTGGGCTTCCTACTGCCTCCAAAGTCACCTGAGTACACTGATAAGACTTCACACCTGACTGCTGAGCAGGCTGACAGACATGATGGAAGTTATATTTGGCCCGTCTGTCTGACAAAAAAAATAGATAAATGAAGAACGTATCTACCTGTCAATCAGCTGAGGACACAACCAGGTCCAAAGCTGAACTAAACTCATTAAAAGTGGAAGCAGAGCAGAGTCAAGAGCCACGTGTGGGACAGTAATGCTGAGGAGTTGCACTGTCATCCACTGGTCATTCTTTTCTACACAAACTGTCATCATGAACTGATCACCATTTCCTTAATTGTTTTGTTGCTAAGGAAGAGCAAAAAATTGCAGTTGCTTCTGTGTATTTGTTTTTTGGCAGAAATAAGAATCCCCAATTTACAAATGTGAGCTCGTACTTTATATTGACTAATAAAAGTGTCACACAACATGACTTTGAATGATGCAGAAACAGCTGAACAGCTTTTTCAGTCACAGTTTAAAAAAAAAGAAAAACCAGAATGCTGCATATTATAATATAGCCTCATCATACATGAATAATCTAAAGCCAATCAGTATGAAGCCCTCCATCGGTCATTAAGTCTTTCTGAATGGTGTCTTCCCACCTCATTCCAATAGACTGATTCCTCGCCGGCTGCTGAGATGCCAGTACAGATGGACTGAATGGAGATGAGGCCAGGAGCAGTGTCTGTGGAGCTAAACTCTTGGTGAATTGTGCCAGCAAAGAACGGCACCGCTCTGGGGCCTGGCCCATGCGTTCACTCGAGCCCTGGCAGGGAGAACAGGGGCCCCCTTGTTTGGCAGAGGCATGTTGATGGGAAACATTCACATGATAATGAGAGAGCAAATACATGTCGCTGCTTTCTCTCCCTCAGATACAGTACATGTCTTTACACGGGGGGTGGGATGTGTGTGTGTGTGTGTGTGGGGGGGGCAGCAAGTACACATATATACACACACACACACACACACATAAATCACACAAATCTACTGTACGCTGACACAAACACACACTGGTGCAGTCGCACAAACATGAGTGCTCCATCACAAACCCCTCAGTGTCTGGTGCAGAACGGCCTGATTGCTGGCCTCATCACCAAGGAGACCAGTATTAAGCGGGCACCTGGCAGAGAGTGACTGGCATTTAGCATTTAGGACCCCACAAAGCTTTCAGGCAGAATATACAGGCCCTTTTCTCAAACGAGAGAGGGAGAGAGAGGGATTAGTCACATGGATACACACAGAGAAATAAAAACAGGGGGGAGACAGAATGAAAAACAGTCTGATGATCACATTAAAGAGGAAAATGATTTGGAGGGGAAATAAAACAGTGATAGAGGTGAAGCGGGCAGCGGGTCAGCATCAGATAGATCACAGACAAACATGGCTCAAAAAGCAGAAAAGGCATGAAAATGAATACGTCGTTTAAGACCAAAATCCTTAAAGGCAGGCAGGAGGTGAGAAAGAAAGATTTTTTTTGTCAGCTTTACACTGACAAGTGCTTTACAGCAGTGACTAAATAGCGGCTGAGAGTCATGCGTCTAACATAAAGGATCTGAGCATTAAGAGGCGCATGTGTGATTTCAGCTGACGTCACAAACGAGGGAAGCTATTAATACTCGTGCCCACCTGAGTCTCCACCAGGCTAGGGAGAAAAATGCAGTGCAAATGAACTATAAAAATACAGCTTTTTTCTTCATTTTCATTCACAAGTCCCCAGGCTGAGAACGAAAGAAAGGAAGTGAGAAGAGGGGAAATCAAACATTTGGGTTGTTGGGTTTTGCACTATTAACAGAAAATGGAAGATCAAGTGATGGTGGTACACATCCATCCATCCATCCATCCATCCTGTTCTGCTATCCTTATCAGGATCGCGGGGGGGCTGGAGACTATGCCAGCTGCCATAGGGCGAGAGGCAGGGTACACCCTGGACAGGTCACCAGTCTGTCGCAGGGCTGCTGCACAGCAAATAAGGGTTAAAGGCTTTAACAGAGGGTGGTGGTGGTGAGCTCCAGATGTTTTTAAGCTGAGGAGAACAGTGGAAGGAGTGGAAAGGAGAGGAGAAATTAATTTTGTCATGAATTAAACAGATAACAGAAGGTGTGTGAGGTCATCGTATCAGCTCCACCGCTGAATTAAGCTCGCAGACCTTCTCCGTTATCATTTTTTATGCTTCCACGCCAGCAAAACCATATCTCTCGCATAGCCTCGAGGGAATTTCTTCAAATTTGCTGCTTGAACTCTAGGATGAACTGGTTAGATTCTGGTCTTCAAAAGTTAAAGTTCACTGTGGCCTAATTACAGAGTAACTCATCACTCCTAGGACGTCCAGAGTTCAAGTTTGGACAGACAAGGACATGAACTGCACCGTGGCTGGCATGAGGTGACAATACTTGATCCTCTATTTTTTGAAGTTTTGATTTTCTCATCCAACGTTTGTTGTCCATTTTAAATGGAACCTCACTTCCATTGTGACACTGTTCGTCAACATCATTCTCAGTCAGTTTTCATTCTGTTTGGTATCAACTTGCAACGCCCTTATATACACTTTACATATAAAATTCACAATGCACAGGGACCGACTGTACGATGTTGTGGTCTTAGAACAAACAACATGCTTTCAAATTGATATTAACTGTCAGTTTATAGTCGGCAATAAATGTGGTATAAACTCTAGCGGGATTTGCTAGCGTTTGCAGATGTTTTGTTTAGCCCATTCATTTTCTCCAAACTTCTCCCTGTATGAGTGCCGGTGCTTTAGAATTGCTGCTGTGATGCTTTTTGAGGGGCAGAAATGGGCTGTTAATTTGATGAAAAACAAGTTGTTACAAGGCACTGACTGAATCAACTGATTGCTGTTGTTGCAGTCTTAAAGTAAAAAATAAAGCGAGCTGACTCTGTTCCCCAAAAAATTACATTTCTACACAACTAAACTGGAAAAAAATATCAGGCCTCACCACTTAATCGTTTAGTCTCATTGCCAAAGTTATGAAAAATAAAGCACCTAGCCATGCACTTATCTTTACATTTGTCAAAGAACTGGATGTGCCGAACAGTTGTCATTAAAATCAGCACAATAGATGTACACCAGGAGCGCTGTGGCCGAGCAACTCCCATAGGTATAATTTGTAGGTGGCCCAGTACCATACAGTGTATGTTTTATGGAAATACAGTTGTGATTAATTTATTTTTAAGGTAACATAATAAGAAAACTTTGTTAATATTTTTTGACAATATTGCAAATACACTGATCATGAACATATCAGTTCAACAATAACATTTTTCTAGCAAAAAATCTTGCAAAATTATTTTGCAGCTACTAAATTACTTCTCAGCGTTGTATAGATTATGATAAGGTCCATTTCAAGGAAACTGAGTTGCAAACTTTCAAATCAATTTTATTTATGCAGTGCCAAATCACAACAGTAGCCTCAAGGCGCTTTATATTGTAAGGCAGACCCTACAATAATACATACAGAGAAGAACCCAACAGTCATGCTTGCTCATAGGGGGTTTAATACCCCCTATGAGCAAGCACATTGGCGACAGTGGGAAGGAAAAACTCCCTTTTAAAAGGAAGAAACCTCCAGCAGAACGAGGCTCAGGGAAGGGCGGCCATCTGCCGCTACCTGTTACATGGTCATAGGAGATGGCCACCATCAGTTAAACTCCGAAATGTTGATAATGAATATTATTGCAAAAATTATTTCCAATAGCATAACAATTACTTTTTCTCTTCTGACAATATGATATGTGTTTATATAATATGACACATTTTTGGTCCTGTTTAAACACTTAAAATGCCCACAGTGTTTAAAAATATAATAATAATGCGTTTTTGGCATCACATTCAAATCAAAAGTCAGACTCGGGATACAAACCTCAGCATTGGCGTAAGGGCTTGCTTTTTGGACACTCACTATCCAGGCAGCTTATGACTCCTGTGTTCCACACGAAATAAACCGCTTTGATCACTGAAAACAAAAAAATCATGAATAATATTGGAAGCAATTAGGTTTCCTCCAGCAGAGGCCTTGACTGTAAACAAAGTTCAACACAGTCGGGCTGTCTTTGAGTTAGCTGACTCGACAAATCCTAAAACCCCAGCTGGTGATAATGGGTGTCACAGCAGTGGTTATGGCCCGTTGTGCCCTCAAACAAAAGAAGGGAGTTTACCGGGTCATGTACATCTTCTTTAACACAAATGACCCCATTAGTGCTGCCTACTCCAGTCAGATGATGGTGATAAAAATGGTGATAGCGGTACAGTTTGCGCTTTATTTAGTGGTTTCAGTGAAAACGAGGCACTTCCAACCAAATTTAAACCAAAAAACTTGGACCACAACCTGCTCCCAACCGAGGTAAAAAATCAAGGCACTTTTTAACACAGAAAAATCTGACTTTAACATGAAGATAGCTCGGTAACCTATTAATCTGGCTTCATAGTACACCCCTCAAAACAAATGGCAAAAAAAGTATCTCATCCAGCACCGCCTGACTCGCTTCATCAATCTATCTGCCAGCTTCAGCCTCAGACTGCTAAACCAAATGTGAAATCTGCCAATGCTGATGATTTGTTCAGGTTTACGTTCACAAGTCAACTAGTCCCCAGTTACTCTCACTTAAAATTACTTAACGGTTTAGCTCTTAGCCACTACCCCTGTCCTCCCGGAGCCTGTGATACTTTGATAACATGCTATGAAACACTGTACCATATATGCCTCATCTCATCTGCAAGGCCAGCTTACAGTATTAATTTTTCATCTTAATTCAAACAAGGATTAATTAAAAACTGAGCTTTTTTTCTCCCCTTGGTGCATGGCAGTGGCGTAATCTGTTACTGTATCTGCTCTGGCTCCATTGCAAGCTGCATTCACGAGCCTTTATCTAAAGAGTGTTTTACTGTAACAATGGTGAATAGTCTCATGTGGTTGCGCAGGCACACTGATGACAGTTTCAATGGGTCCTGCTATTCCACACTAGGCTCATTTTAACAAAGAGTATTTTTTTCCCATTGTGCTCTAATACACAACACACACTTCTCATCACCCAGTGGTACAGTAATAAAGAAAAGCTACATCTCTCTCTCTCTCTCTGTATCTGCCTCGCTCCGTCTCAGTGCCAGTCCCAAAGCATTACTCAGCTCTATTCTACTTATTTGCAATGCACAAAAGAGGAAGAGCCGAACTCAAGCTATCGAAAATGACCAGAGTTGAATTCCAGCGGGGAAATCATTCCCTAAATACAGAGAAATCTTTCAAGAACGAGACAATGCCCCGCCTTAATAAAGTACCCTCCAGCTGAGTACAATAGAGTCATTGATCATCTCGTGTCATCGTTAAAATCTTGTGTTTCATCTCACAGCTTTAATAAAGGGAAAATGTCAACCGTTTACAGGCCAGAGAAGATGGATTACTTTATATTCTGCCATTGATTATGAGATGTTTATGAAGAGACAGAACGGGACTCACAAGTCCCTTTGAGGATCCTCTATCCTGCTATCGCTGACTGAGATTGTCTTTGTTCCACAACGGAGTTTCTCTCCACGTTAGTGTTATATACAGCGACTCTCTATCATCTCACTCCCTCGGCCATCTTTATGGCATCACGTCACTGCAGAGCAATGACAGTGAACTGTAATTGCACATCATTGTTGCTTTGCCATAATTACAGTTGTGATAGTGCACAGGGAGAAAATGACTTAATAGTCTCTGGGTAATTACCCCAATTGACTAGATGGCAGCTAATTGGATTGTTTGACATTGTGTGAATGTCTAAATCTTTGCATGTGTGTGTGTGTGTGTGTGTGTGTGTGTGTGTGTGTGTGTGTGTGAGCACTTGACAAAAAAAATAATAATAACCACAGAAGACTCCATTTGTGGAAACACTAAGACAAAGACACATAATGATCCTTTGCAACTAATGGCATTGCATCCACATTCACAACTGTTACTTTAGGAATCCATTTGAAATTGTTTCTAATGACTTTGGTCATTTCTTAAAAATTCATTGCCTATTGCAAACCATTCTGATCTTCACAATGAATTTTTGGACAAAAACATCACTCTTCAAGAGCAGATAATTACTTTACCCAGGCCTAAAATCATCTGATGGTGTTAAAAGCATACCTAAAAAATATATAATGACATTTTTTTTTCTTAAAATTGTTGACCTCACTAAGGTTTAAACATAGTTAAACAGATTAACTATCACAATAGCTGTCACAATATTATAATCAACAGAAATACCCAGAAAAATACCACTTTTGATACCATTGCAAAAAAATTACAAAGTCAAGAGGCTTTTTTTAATAGTATATTAAATGTATTTAGTATATATCCCTGTTTATTTCCCGTGCTTATGATGACTTGGTACTATATTTATGTTGCTAATCAGTTAAGGTAGGCTTTGACTGTTTCTTTCTAGGGGCTTGTAGACTCTTCTCAACTTCAATCTTGGATTTTAAGAGAAAGCTAACACTTTTTAAACACAAACAACACAATAAATGTTAAATCTGTAAAATTAACAATATCGATAACATGCTATGTTGCTCCTACCTTAGCTCCAACCATAGCTACTAGCTATCTCAATGATAATTTAACAGACAGCTAATGAGGATAACTGTTAATAAACAGCTAATTTTAACATGTTTGAGGGAATGACAATGTATATAGCAATTTTTAATGTCAATGTTGTTGAAACAGGTGCTTTAGTCACCTCGTGAAATTATTCATAAAGACCAAGGTGTTAGTCTTCAAGATGCTTTGCAAGTTTGTTGCACTTCTGTTCATGTATTCAGCTGCTAGTGAAGGGAGCGGCGTGCTGTGAACTTATAAAAAAGACATACCGTTATTTTTTCAGAATTTTGCTGTTGAAAGGTGACATAAATATCGGTTCTGGTAGCATTTAATTTACATGTTCTGAGTTGGTGAAGGTGGGCAGCAGGGCTTAGCCCTGGTACGTTACCAGATGATTCAAAATTGGCAGTAGGTTTGAAAGTGAGAATTTTTGGTTTCTGTCCCTCTGTGTTAGCCCTATAATGGACTGAAAACTTGTTCATGGTTGACGCAGCAAAATGATATCCCTTAACAGGCAGGCCTTACTTCTCATAACGTGTAAAATTCACACAACTTACTTTTAAACCTGACAACTTGAACAACCAGAAGAAGGATCCATGTTCTCATTTACTTAACTGGAGACCTTTGACTGGTAAATATCCTCTCAATTCATTCAGGCTCATACATGACAGCATATGATTTCACTATATGTGAATTAACATTAAAACCACCTTGATTATCTCCTTACAATGTTATGCTCTGCCAGGAAGGCTCAGGCCCTGGCATTCGTGTGGATGTTTATTTAACATGTACTGAACCTGAACACTGATGGTAAATAACCCCTCATAGAACGATGCACCCTAATTCAGGAAAACTGGCTTTGGCTAAATTAGTTCAGAGCAGCTCAGCAGACATCATAAAGAGCCCAAGATATTGACTCCAAACTGTCTCCAAAGTTCCCTTATCCAGATCCAATCAAGCATTCACAAGATACGCCACACCAAGCCTGATCCACAGAACCCCACTACCCAAAGCTGCTGGTGCCAACACTCAGGTACCAGACACCATAAGACATCACCCAGACCAAAACTGTTTTGGCTGATTTTTTCTACTCAAGTCATTTTCTCAAGCTCACACACGTAATTCAGCTTCCTTAAGAACTCCAGAATTAGTTTAGGAATCCAGCAAATGTTACCTGTCACGAGTTCATAAAACAGGCAGCAGTTCTGTACAGAGAGTATTGTACAGCGATTGCAGAGATCTCTGATGCATTAGAGGGTTTGTTCACCCTGCACACATTCTGGCCCCTTCAATGGTCTCCAATTTGCACAAGATCTGATTTTAAAAAGCATCTGCAAGCATATAAATAGCCAAGCGTTCACTCACACAATCATATTTATCCGAATTCATCATCCATTATGTACCCTGTCACGATTTTCCAATCACAGGCCTGGCTGGCAGGCTGTCATCGACAATCAGGAGGAAATTAGCAGGCAGTAGAGCATTTCCGACAAATCACCACACTAGATCTGGAGGCCCTGTGGAAAGATAAACCTTTGGAAATCTTCAAATCCCATCCACAGTTTGTCACAGCAGGGAAAAAAAGACATAAAGAGTGTATATCAGAGCCCAGTCCACAGCTTCTTCTTTTTTTCTTTTTTTTAAATCATTACAATCACTTCCTGTGTGGTTTGTGATTAAAAATGCCAACCTAGGGAAAATGAGACTTTCTGACCCAAAAAGTAACAAATATGTTAAAAAAGAAAAAAAAACAGAGCAAAAAGAAAATGATAGATAGAAAATTATTTGCTGTAAACCATAGCTCTAATTTTATAACTGCCCGTCAGCATGTGTACACATGCATGGTCTTGCCTGTGTGCCACCAAACTGATCAAATAAAGCCAAAGCTATCTATAATCTATAAGCCAGGGTCGTAGACCAAATGACAGACATAATCTGTAGCAAAGCCTGTTTTAGCAGATGATTTGGGCCTTCGCTCCATAGTTTACACATTGTTCCATATTCACAAATCACCTCTTAGCAGCCAAACCGGGTCAGTCACGGCTCATCAGAGGAGGCAAGTAAGCAACCAAGTCGCATCATCCTCACTCATGTAAAAGCAGCATGGAGGGTTTAATTCAGTGCTAATGCAATTAAAACTAAGAGAAAAGATGCCGAAGTGCAAAGAAGGAAAACATCTTAGGAAGTTGCCCGAGAAGGCCACAAATCAAAGGCTTGTTTGTGAAATAATAAACGTGACGCCCCAAATTACGGACCCTTACAAATGAATGTAGTTCTGTTTGTCTGTTCTTTCCTCAGATAAGCTGAGAAAGTAAGAATGCATGCAATCAATATGCACTTCTGTCACTTTACAGTTACACCAACTCATCCACTGAAACAGACAGTCCTTGTTCCTTTAATATTGCCACAGTAATATTTAGCAATGTTTTCACAAGGGAGACAAGTTAAAGATTTTCCTTTAGTTGTTTTTGCTCTCCTTTAACACTGTCTTTCGCCACCCTCCAATTAAACAGCCATTTCTTTCTGTTTAGCCAGAACACTGCCTCCGGCTTCATTTTCCATTAACACTCTCCACTGTTATTCTTTTCTTCTTGAGCTATTTGCAGGGTGTTTTTAGAAAGCTCGCAATGCCAAGTGCTGTAATCTCTGTATAGACAGAAATGGGGAAGGCTTTACCTCTCAGACGCACAACCTTTAATGAGACACAGCATTAGCCTCGAGGTGACAAAATCCTCTTTTCCGAAAAAGATGGACAACTCTGTGTTGCGCAGGGATCCCATGTGAGTCTGGATCACTGCATCGGTAGTATTGGGAGACAAACCAGCCTAGCCAATCAGTCATTGTCACTCGGTATGTTTTGTATGCTCATTCAGTCTTGAACGAGATGCCATCAATCAAAGAGCCATTATCCTTTTTTAGTGGTGTCATAATGAAAACAGTGTCCTTCTCGAAGCCTGTTGAGTTTCTGTGTTTCTACCATTTAACCCTTTCTCCCAAAAAGATGATATGGACGAACGCTGTAGCCTTAATGATGAGTTTTGATACCTCAATACATAACAATAAAGACATGGTTTGAAGACCATTAGAATAGATTCTTCGTTTACTCCTAGGGTAGGCAAAGGGTAGTCTTTGCCTACCCTAGGCAAAGACCACCCTCACTGACTTCAGATGCAAACCCAGTCATTTTGTTCTATAAGCAGGCCTGAAGTGAGACGGAAACTGCTCGGTTCAGAAAAGAGCTTCAGTTGTCACGTGTCAGTGTGTGGCTGGCAGAGTGCGGATCCAATTGCAGACTTGGAGACAGGACTGAATTCAGACCAGCATTTTATTGCCCGAGCTTGGGGAGCAAAATACAACAATACAAAAAGTCAAAACTGAACACACACATGGGAAAGGTATGATGACAACGTCACCAAGACTAGACTCAGACAATAAGTAGACAGGAGGGAATCAGGGGAGAGAGGACACACCTGGGGGACATGGCTGAAGGAATGTAAGTGACGCGAGACTGGAAGCGGAACTGAACATAATGCACACGAAACAAGGAACTATCAAAATAAGACAGGAAAGAGAACAAACTCAGACAAAGAGACTCAGACTTGAGACACAGGAACAGAGTAACACAACACAAAGACATGACTGGAAGAGGAGACGACGCTCACCTGAGACAACTACAGAGAGACCAGACAACCAACGAGACAGAGAACAGAGAGAGAGTAAAACATGACAGGGACCACAGGAGAGGATAACTAAATATTAGAAACTAAGAAGATAATCAGATGCACACTATGACCTTAACATGAAACTGGACACAGACCAAAGGTAAACAAATACAGAGATAAAGGCTGACTACTCAGAGAAAAAAGAAGGAGCCTGTGACAGGAGAGGCGACTTGCACCATTACAGGATTAACGACTAGGAATTTAAATAACAAAACTCAGAAGACTAAATGTTAGAACTAGAACGTAAACTATTTCACAAGTCCAGAAATAAATCGAAAACCACCAAAAGTCAAAGTGCATGGCCTAAAAGCCTCGGACCCTCACATCAGTAGGCTTCAGTAGGTACTTCTAGTACTCTTTTAAGGGTTAAAGAGTTAACCGCCCTCACAGTTGATGTCATGTGGGATAAGCGTGAATGTGGACCAACATTCCATTATTGTGTTATGCTTATTTAAAGCTCCTGCAATAGCTAAAATCTACTTAAAAGGCTTTTTGTAGTATAGCAGACAAATAGGGCACACACACACACACACACACACACACACACACACACATAAACTTACTATGTCAATGGGGTATATGGCAATACTACTATCTGGCATTATCAGATAAGTCTGTGAAATACCCTCGTGATGTTAATGCATGAGGGAGGGTGGGGGGAAGGATCTTTGTGTGTGTGTGTGTGTGTGTGTGTGTGTGTGTGTGTGTGTGTGTGTGTGTGTGTGTGTGTGTGTGTGTGTGTTTGTGTGAGTGCGTTGGTATGTCTATCTGTTCTTGCGCGGCCTTGAGATAGTAATAGTGAATTTAGCTTCTCACATTCGTCGATTACTACTTGATAGTGCAAACACAAAGCCGTAATCAGAGCGCTGGACAGTGTTTCCCGGCCCCCACCATCCGTCCCAAGGCTATCAGAGAAGTCAACCAGATAAGACAGTAAAGACGAGGATTAAGGGTTGGAGTGGCACAGCAGCATATGGTGCCCCCCGATAAACATGCCCCTTATACTGCTGTTACACAAACACCACCTACATGTTTGACACAACTAACAGGTCTCAAAGGATGTACGAAAAGCAATCCTCTTCTATTTCTTACTTGACCTTTAAAGTTTACCGTGAAATTACTGTGAATAACTTTTAGTGGCTAAAACTTTGTTTTGCTGAGCTAAACTTCTCAGACTGCGTTATTTTGTTGACAAAATACAAGGTTAAATACATTTTTATTATTGTTTAACTAAAGTACTGAGCAGTTATGTTATAGCGTTATTTAACAATTTGCAGTTTTCTTGAAATGTCATAAGAGTGTTGAGGCTATATCTCCCACCCCTAATCTACAGCAATCTGTAAAACATGGTGGAGGCTCTGTTGTGGTTTGAGGCTACAATTCAGCCAGCGGTGTTGGAGATCATGTCAAAACTGATGGAATTATGAACAAAGAAAATTATCAACAGATTTGAAGCCACTATGCAATACCATCTGGAAAACATCTGATTGATGAACAGCTTAATTTTTCAGTAATAACAATGATCCCAAACACACTGTCAATGCAGTGAAAACACACCTGGACAGAAAAACACACAATGGAACACAGATTGGCCTCCAGAGCCCAGCCTTCCATATCACTGAAGCAGTGTGTGATCATCCTGATGGAGAATGTAACAAAAGTGCGCCAACACAGTTACACAATACTGTATATCTCAGGAAGGTGAGATTACATTTTTTTTTTCTTTTTTTCATAAAGGCCTTTAATGGTCTTTTTAACTCTTCCATAGATGTGTTCCTGTCTTTGAATCGGTGTCATTTAAAAATGATCAAAGGATCATGCTGCCTGTTTTTAATAAGCTTGAAAATCCACTTTCACTCAGCTCCAACAGTGATTTTCATGCACATGCACAACAATTCATAGCTGGCCTAATTTTGACCCGATCAAAATGTAAAGCTTAAATTTAGCCCTTGTTTTAGTTTAGTCATTGCTTTCAATTTTAACATTATAAAAATAAATAATTCCATCACTTTCATTTTCCATTATTTTGACCCAGTTTTTATAACTTTAGTCTTATTACTATTTATTGGTACATGCCATCTCTTTGGATAAAAAATATTCCATTGATTTATTAATTTCTTCAACCTTTCTACCAACAACCTCAGCAGAAATACATTTCTAAAAATGAATAAATCACTGTCAGATCTTGCAAAGTAGCGTGCAGCCAAAGCTTTGGTATTCTCTGGGTCTCTCAAACCAATATAAAACATCTTTTCTAGTCAAAATATGTTAACATGTTTTGCTAATTGTTGTTGCTGCAAGAATAAAATGTGCTGTTTAATGAGCTGTAGCTAGAAAGCTAATTAGCTAACTATCCTGCAAACTGCTGTGCACTTTTCCCCAGCGACTCTCAGCTTGGTCGCTTGTTTACTACGTTAAGGATCAGGACAGGATGTGTCTTCATGGTTTTAAATTAGATAAAGAAAAAAAATCATGTGGGTTCTTGTTCAAAGTCTGCAGCTCAGTGACTGCATTGCTTTATGCAAACAGTGACATAAGACGCCCCATCTAATTGTAAGGAATCAGATGAATTAATACCAGTCTACTATCATGAAAACAGAAAATAGAACATTCTTCCACTGGTATGAGTTCTTCCTCAAGGAAGAACACAGTACATACGTGTGCTGTCACTGCCAATAAAACACGCTATTTAATTTCAGCGGGATGCTTCAAATTGTATTTCAGCAATATGATTAGATTTTGAACTGCTCATATTTTTAATCTGATTTCCTTGTTGGGCAACAAAATGAACACAGATGCATTGCCTTTTCTATCAAGAGTTAACACAAGTCCTGCGACAAAAAGGTTACAGGCCCTACCTCCTTCTGTCCCTACCCACAAAATCTCCAACAGAAACAGCAACAGAACAGAAATTACAAAAGCCTGATTAATGCAGACATCATCCCCAGATCAAACAAACCAAATAATCACTCTGTAGCTGTAATTCTATATACAGTCCTTTTAGGCCTCAGGTGGCTCTGTGTGTGCCTGAACGTGTCAACTAACAGCTTTTCACTATATGTTCGTGGAGGCACGTGCGTGTTCTGCAAACTTATGTCTGTGTTTACAAATGTATCTGAATGTGTGTATGTGCAGTATAAAGTGTATGTGTGTGTGTGCAAGTGTGTATTCCCCCACTTAGTAAAAGTCCCACCTGGTGCCCCCTCCTGTTCAACTGGATACAACAGAGACAATGTTAGGGTGAAGTCTGCTGTAACAATGCACAGATGGGATCTCTCTCTCTCTCTCACTCCCTCCCTCCCTCTCTGTCCCACTCTTTTCCTCTCGCACAGTGCGCCTAATGCGCCATTCTTCCTGGCTGTTCACATGTATCAGATTTGACATGCTCACTCATTGTCTGCAAGGACAGAACAACCAGGGACCACTTTTCAGTCTCATCCTCATCCCTGAAAAGTCATTTGTGTTTCGGCAGAGTGTGTGGGAGGGCAGAGCAATCGAGGCAGGGAGAGAGAAATTTTGACTGTGAGCGAGAGTCACGGAGAGAAATAGAGAGTTGGAAAAAAGGAAAGAGACACAGAAATCGGGACAGCGGAAGAAAAGGTGATGCAGAGCAATAAAGCGGGCGAGAGCGCAGTGAGCACAGCGAGGGCAGAGTGAAACGTAAAGAGGATATAGGTCACGATGTAAAGAGGAAGAGAAGCTGGACATTTTGGAACAATTTGAACGAGCAAGAGAAAGCGTGCAGAAGCATAACACTGCTGAGAAAATGAGGCTCTAAGGGCACTGTACAAAAGAGGGACTAATAATGGAACTACAGAGGGCTGCTGCCTACAGCCTTTCCTGCAGGGAACAGGCAGCCAGTTAACATACATTTACTGAGAGCCAAAGTGTGTCACACCTAAATCTAACCTTGCACTACAGCAGGTCTCCTTCATTTTTTGTCCTTACTGAACAGCTAAATGAATGCAGTGGTTCATGTGAGCATGATGCTGATGACATAAGAGGACATAATGCATATGGTTCTTGTGCACACCTTCTAAAGACATTTGAATATCAAAGGAATAGTTGAGGTTATTACCACTTGATACTTGCTGTTATTTTAAGTCCTGCTCACTTATGGTTATATTTTACCCACCATGGTTTTGTGAGGGGTTTTTTCTTTACTTTTTCAGTAAGACCACCCCACTGAAAGCTTGCCTAATCAATCACAGTCCACGCGGTCACTTTCAATCAGATTTTCAGAGATCAGAGATATGTAGCTATATTTTAGATCTGGCTACAACAAGCGATGTCAGCATCTTCCAAGAATTGATTCCCAGAATGCATTAAATCGAAACCTGTCTTTACCATCCCACTGCCTTTTGAAGGGTACTTTTTGATGATTCTGAGAGTACAGACATTAAACTAGAGAAAAAGCAGAAATACTGCAGCAGTGTTTTACCCCAACAGCTAGTTTATGAATTACCTATGGCAGTGAAAAGCCCTGGGCATATTTAATGCAGGAGAATCTGTCCCTTTTTTATCTTTCTTTCTTTAAAAAAAAAAACTTTTTTCCCCAATCTGTTTTCTTTCCCTTTCCAAAAATCTGCATTTTCCCCGCATTACGAGAGTAACAGCCAGGATTGTCAGGACAACAAGCACATGGTTTCAAGATGAGTTTATCAGCTCACCCTGATCACATTCCTCCAAAAAGAAGTATGTGAATTCATTGTGAAAGATAAAGGATCAAAAGGTTTACACTCAACTATCACACTGCTTTCAGGAGGATAAAAACATTATTAAGGAAATATTCTTGCAAAAAGAAAGAGTGGCATGTACAGCAGTAAAAAGCTTGCAAATGGTGGTGACTTTTCCATCTTTTCTAAACCACGTCATGTCTGAGATCTCTGAACCTTAAAAACATAAAGGAAAGGAGTCAGTTTTGCAGGTTCAGTCAGCCAAGTGTCCAACAATCAATGCAGCAATTATGGAAGAGCGCAGAAAACCCACGGAGTGCAACACTATACAATTTAGAAAATTATATTAATCTAGTGTATGAAATTATGCATAGTATATTTTTGGAGACTGCACAGTTATCTGATGCAGACAAACTGACTGGACCACCGTGCACTCAAAGCAGGTCACAGGATCGGCATCAGCTCTCAGTGTGACACCAGCCGGTTCAGCCTCTGGGTTCATTCAAGTGCTGTAAGGTCATTTAGTCTTTGTTTAGATCAATTTAGAATCAATTTCAAATTAGTGATGCAAGGCCACTGTACTCCGGGGAGTACAGTTGAAAATACCGATGTATAGTCCTTGCTTCAGGACACACTCTTGTAAAAAAGTCTAGGACCCACTCACTCACAAGTCCTACTCATTTGTCACTGCTAGCAGCTTTTAAGCGAGCAGGTTTTGTGCCGTGTGAGAAAGATATGCTCTCATTGCATGATCATTATACATGTAACTACAGCTGCAATCAGAGCAGAGTCATAGCCTATAACTTTTGTGTGTGGTGAGTCTGTCAGATGCAGAGCAGCAGCTTGTAGGTGGTTTTGAAGAGACTGGTTGACAGCTTTATTGGGGTTTTGGCAGTATTAAAGTAGAGCATATGTAAGCACAAAGAATAAGACAATAGAAAACAAATGTTAAGGCCTGACATCTGCTGACATCAGGCTGAAATAAGCTATTAAAAGATAGCCATTGTTTAGCGAATAGCCTGCTTAGCCCACCTAGCAGCACTTGTGCAACATGGAGGAAGGCAGCAATTTTCAAAAAGGTGAGAAAACTTTATCTTTGCATTTGATTTTTAATGCAGTCTGTTGTAATTAAAGTCCTTGGGCACTGGCATTTGTGGCTTTTACTTACATTTATCTATGACTGAGATCTACTCAAACTCATGTATTACCATGAGCTATGAAACTAGCTATGATTTTTGCTCCATATTGCCTCGCCTTTCCTCAAACCACCCACTGCTGAATCTGTCAGCCTGCACTTTAAATGCAACTCCAACTACTATAAAGGAGCAGTGTGGCGTTTGTTCTTGCACTCTGCTAATCACTAATGCTCTGAAATCTCTCAGATAAGGAAGCTTGTTTTAATGGAGTCTGGTGGTTGAGGAAGAAAAGCTTGCTTTCCGAGAGCTGATTATCATAATAACGTGCGCTTTCAGTACACAACCCTCAATTTAATCATGACAGAAATCCACTTCAAGGAATTTACAACTTATAGGAAATTATTTTTAGCTAAGATGGCTATATACAAGACATGAACATAAACGTCCCCAAAGATTTAGTGATATAAAAGGCGCAAACATAATAGGCCACACTTCCTCCAATCTTACAAAACAAAAGCCAAAATATGGCTTCCTTCTTGTACTGCATAGTTTTGAGTGGGCAATGGAAAACTGTCCTGTCCTTATACAATATGAGTGAAACTAGCACACAATACTGAAAGAATACAAGACCACCTAAAACATCTGGATAGAATTGATTGGATGTTATTGGTCACTTGGTAGCTGAACAGATGATGCATTAAAAAGCCAATCATAATATGACAGCTGATACAACTTTGCAAACTCAAGCAGACCCTGTATTTTATTGGGCTTCATGTCCTCACAATAGCAATGTGTATAATTCTTTAACGATTCAATTTATCCCCTGAAATGCTCATATTTTGATCGTCTCGCTATCAGTCCAGTTCACTTTAAAACAGTTGTAGTTTGATTGGAACATGTCGATGTACAAATGTCTTTAGCCACGTTAATTTCTTTTGATCATTGAATCCTTTAAAATTTAAAAAAGCACCAAAACTGAGGAATGAACCAGTGTTGTGTCTATACATTATAGACAACTTAGCAAAGAACAAAATTTAAAACCTTTAGGTTCGCTCTTACTGCCAGCCTGTTGAAAACACACATTATTTGTTCCCATTTTTTTAGTCGAATCTCTGAAAAATAATAACAACACTGTTTGACAGGCATAAATTGAATTTTTGCACCAAAAAACGTATTCTCAAAGAGATATTAGCCAAAAACTTGGCACTGTCTCAGGGTAAGAGTGGCTGCCAAGAAACCATTTTTAAGGAAGGGAAACAGGTAGAAAGGAACTGACTGTCGGAGGCAACAGGTCTTATGGTCTTATGAATCAAATCTGAAATTTTTGGTTCAAATCAGAATTTATAGAAGAGCTCAGGAGAGGAGTATGACAATGAGTGTCTAAAGCCATCTGTAAAACACGGTAGAGGCACTGTCATGGTTTGGAGCTTGGGGGAATAATGAACACAGAAAAGTACCAACAGATTTTGATCCACTATGCAATAACATCTGGAAAGAATGTGATTGGCGGCACTTGAATTTCTCCACATGACAATGATCCCAAACACACGAGCTGTGTAGAGCATACCTGGATAAAAAAACACTCAGGTAAACTATCAGTCATGGATAGGTCTCCCCACAGCCTACACCTCAACATTATTGAAGCAGTTTGTAAGATTTCTTGGTGGAACAGAACAAAAGGCACCCAACATCCAAAAAGGAGCTTTGAATGTGCTTCAAGAAGCCTGGAGAAGTATTCCTGAAGACTACTTAAAGGTTCAGGCTCTGTTGAAGAATAAAGGTGGTGCTAACAAAAAATGACTTTCAAGCTTGTTAGAACTCTACAAACTCTGTTTTTGCCTTATATACTGTGTTTCCATTAATGTGTTGTGTGTATTGCGGCACTATGTTCTATTTTCTTAGCAAAATATAAAGAAATTGGAGGTGGCTCAAGACTTTGCACAGTAACATACTTCAGATTTGTCTATAAGCCATAATGTGGCAGCTCGGTTAATTTCGTTGTTTTTTCCGAAGGTCACTGTTTATATTGCTTTACTGTAAAAGAAAATATGGTAATGTGGGTTTAAAAAAGCAAAAAATATTAGTTATTGGTCTTTTATGTGTTTTGAAAAAATGAACTCTACACAATAAAAAGTGGGGGTTAACAGAGTTTTAACAAACCTTTTTTAAATTTATTTCTGAGTTGGTGCAACTTAGCAAGTCACAAGGCTATTCACAAATTCAGCCTATACAGCAGAGTGAGAGTCTACCTAATGAATCTAAGAGACAATCTGATGGTCCGCGACTGGGAGATTTGGGATTGGTGGAACAAACTGATGGAGTCATTACCGTCCAAGGGAAACCTTGATCCTTTGGGATCAACTGTAATTTATTTGCCAGGGGAATAAGAGGGCCCAAGCACAAACAGCCTGCCTGCTAGTGCACACCTGTGGGAGTAATGTGTGCATGGGAGCATTTCCTTTTGCCATTGATCTGAGCTCATAAAGGCTTACAATGATGAACACAGCAGCTATTCTTGGTAATACCAGAGATCAACTAAATGATCGTCAGGCAGCCACTGACTGAAAGCAGCAATATATCATACACACACACACACACACACACACACACACACACACACGGAAGTAAATGGTGTGGGAGAGCTTGTGTAAATTATAAGACAATTAATATGAATTGTTAGAGACATGAAAAGTTTAAAACTTGGACCGCACAATTTTTAAGAGGTACAAAGAGACTACCATGAAAAAGAGGATGAATGTGGAGTTGAGTTAGCGTTTTATTTTTTGGGGGGTTTTTGTGATACTGATGTGGCGTCAGGGAGGGTTTTTTTCGAGAGCCTCCAAAGACACAATACTTATTCTGTTAGATCAAAGTCTATGGAAAGCCCCAATTTGTGCCTGCAGTTTCGCTGACTGGCATGCATGACTTTGCTCACATTTGCTGGATTTAAGAGACCAATTTTTTCCCCCCACTTTTGTTGTACATGCAGAGCTTTTGAAAAAACAGTTACATAAATTTACAGCAGTTCTGACTCGTGAGTAAACACGAGTTTACTTGATATCTTTAAAAAAAGTTGTAAAAGTGGTCATTACAGCGCAGTATCTACATGTTCCAAACAACTCCCAAGCAACTTATTTAACGAGCGAGTCAGGAGCCCTGTCAAAACCTCAAGAGCCAGCAAAGCAAAACTGCTCATGTCGTAGCGCCCTGAAGGAGAGGATCGTCAGGGTGCCACAGCAAGAGGAAGACATCCGCCTTAAATATGTATAAGCCTCGGGTTCACCCACACACTCGAAAGGAAAATCAAGCTAAAAGACACTCTCATCCCAATGCCTCAACCTGCCACAGTGTGTTACAGACGAAGGCGCCGTACACATAAAGCATGTAGATTAAATTATGTTTTGCGGTTTACTCATGAATTACTTTGTGTCTTTTTTTTCCCACTTTTTCAAATGATATCACCTCCTCTGCACCTGTAAACCAACCCAAAAAAAAGCCCCATTGCAAGACTGTAGTGATTCATTTCCATCTTTGAGTCACGAAGCCGACTTGCCGTTTCAAAGACTCATAAACTAACATCAGCTCTCACAATGGCGCGATTGTCGCACTTAATCCGCGATTATCTCTTTGCTCGGAGCAACGATCTTGTGGCTGGAGCACAACTGAGATAAAACTGGCCACTGTTTGAAGTGCTGCAACGTGTCATAAAGTAAAAGTCAAAAAGCTTTGGTCACACACTTTCTCCGCTTACATATGAAATTAGCCTATTTTTTTTTTTCATTTAATAAATGGCAAACACAAATCTAAAGCAAGTTTGACAACTGCACTGACTGCAAGCTGAGCTTCTGGTTTATTAAGTGACACGCAATTTCCCCGACACTCCGTTTCGCCATCTAACCCAAATGCAACTAAAAGCCCCACTGATCGCACTGCTGCATTAACAGCATCACCCTGCTTTACTACATCCTCGTGATTTCCTCATTTGCCACTGTGATTAGAGGTACAACCAACCCCAAAACCTCAAAGCTCCAAACCTCCAAACCTCTGTGAAGTGACCACATCAGATGTTTGCCCCAGATGCTTGGCCAACTGCCGTGCAAGCAAGAAGCAGCCTGTGGACTCTTTTGGGGCCTAGTTTAATGTGTGCTTAAGAGACCAAGGGACCGGGCAAATGCTGCTCTCTCTCTCCTCCAAATATCTGCCCATCATTTATTCATTCACACTCCCAGGATGGCTGCGGCTGCCATCATCTGAGGACCACGTCGTCTGAAGTTCCCCGCGCCTCTGTCGCTCAAGCGGCCGCGCACACGCACGCACATGCACTTTGCGAGCGGTCTCGGAGGTCTTTTAATTTTTTGAGAGGCTATTTTTAGCGGGAAAAATAATCGAGGTGGAAAGTTCCATCTGTCCAACACTCTTGTTCCAGCTGCTCCTTTTTAGCAGCAGGCGGAAGAGGAATGGGGGGGTGAAAAAAAATCGCTACTTAACGGATGAAACTGACACAAACTGCATTTTTTTTTAAATCTGCATTAGCAGGAAGAGAGGTGTTCTCTAAGTTAGTATCTGACCAACTAAGCGGGAAACTCTCGGCACCCCTACATGCTCTTTACTCTGCTGCTGGCCTATAACATCTCAGGGACTACTTGCCGCTCTCCTTTCTCTCATTGGCTTTAACTAGCAGCCAAATAGCCTAACAAAATAAAACAGTGACAATTTGAACCGGTAAGAAAAGACATTCTGGTAAATATGCAGTTGTTTCTCATTGGACCTGATGGTCATTGAAATATACTGTAATTACTGATGAAAATAAAAGATGATAATATTGCGACTGAGTGAAAAAGAGGAAAGGATCCAAACGTAGAACTGAAGGAACCAAGAAGAACATGCCAAACTTTACTACTGGGCTTTCGGAGCATGGACATGATGGCAGTCAGCAATGAAAAGAAAACACAAGGGTGCAGGCAAACCAAAAACACAAAAATCACTTTTAAGGAACACAACAATACAATCTGGCGATTTGGGAGAACTGCACGGGGGGTTTTATACTTGGAGGAATAATGAGTGGACCAGAAACAGGTGGTACAGAAGACTGGCAGGAAAAAGAACAAGGCCTACAAGATGACACTGGAAATGACTTGAACAATAAATATAACAATAACCCAAAATCAAAAAAGATATCATTGTTTAGCACACTTTTTTTCATCCAGACAGGTTGTTGTCTTATGGTCTGCAGATCTGGTGAGTAATCCTGCTGGAAGTAGATTTCTGGGACGGATTGAGTTGGAAAGTGGACTTGCAAACATGACAAACGCAGCAACCAACACGACAGATAAACCAGACTCACTGTGTAACTTTGTTATCGCCACTTTCAGCAGAGCCCCAAGAGGTTAACAAGCTCAGAGTGAGCGGGAAGGAGAATTGGTCTAAGTTCTGCTTTGAAGCAGGCACGGACACCCTGAATGCCAATGAGCTCTGAGAAACACACCATGTTGTCTCTTTTGAACGCTTATTCTCGCTGAACTCTTCGGTCCAAACCTGAAGACAGCGGGCTAATCTGAGCGCTTCTGTGTATTCAAACTTGAAGGATTCTATAGGAAGCGTTACGCAGGTGAGTAAACCAAACAAAAGCAGTTGAAAAGTTCAGAGCCACCAGCTCCGCTCGAATTCAATTTGCTGAATTGACTGAACCTCGGGATCTGTCCCTGCTACGCCCTTGAGGGCTGTTCTGGGTGTATCTTTAAATCAGGGCACGGTGAACAGAGCAGCCCTGTGTTGGTATCACCACGGGTGTTCGTTGTGACAACAGCTGAACTAATCTGTTTATCAGCATAGAGCCTCCACTGTTCATTCTTCTAACTTTTAGAAACTTTCTTCAAATGATCCTAGCACTGCAGATCCAGACGAACCCAACTTTTCTTGCACGGCTGCTGTTGAGATGAATCCATTTCTAACTGAGAAAAGGGGATACAATATTTATGTGTAACTGGGAAGCGCTGATGGCTGAAGAGGACACGACATGTCCTCTAACTAATGCTGAAATACGAAGGGCCCTGCCACGAACTAGGCCATGATTGATGCCTGTCCGAGAAACTCATGAATTTTACTTCCTTCTGTTGCTTTTTCCTGCTTTTTAAAGCTTTTCCATTTTTCCTGCTTTTCTGTTGACATCTTAAGGCACTTGTGAACAAAAAGTAGGGTTTTTGCCCTAAAGCAAAACTACAAAAAACTAATATATATGTATAAAGTCTCATGTGTAATATCTTCAAAAACAATCTGGTGTATATTAAGACTGATCTCATCATCCTGGAGAATATGTTTGGCGTGAAAAAGTTGAGGTCAACAAAACAGAAGCCACCATGAACAATACAGACTTTGCTGCATCAGAATTTATTTATAGCAACACTGGCAGCTCCCCAGCAAGACAGCAAGAGGAGAGAAGAAAGGCTGTCCTGCTTCTCTCTGAGCAAGTTGTCTTGTTACAGAGATGCTGAACTCACATCGGTCTTACAGTTACTTAACCTAAAGTCAATGCAAAGCTGAGGTCTTTTGAGCCGGACAGACACGTGGAGTGACCACAGTCCATGATGTACTATCATGGGCGTGTACGTATGTGTGTAACCCTGAGTGAAGCTGACGAGAGGCCACGCATCCACTCACCGCAGAGGTACCCACAAGCCAAATCAGCAAGCAGCGGAGTGAAACACCTGGAGAATCGGGCTAAATTGAATCTTGCACAATTGTTCGGTCCAAATTGACATGTCAGGTCGGTGTGTGTGTGTGTGTGTGTGTGTGTGTGTGCGTGTGTGTTGCACGGTTCAGAGCAAATGTTGCATGAAGCTCTGAGGGGAATCAGTCAATATTCAAGCATGTCTCTGCTCTGCTCTGACATTGTTGGGGTGTTTTTCAATAAAAATGTGGACCTCAGGTGAAAGGACATTTTAATATGAGCACCATATCCATCGTTATTCAGTGGGGAAACATCATATCTGCAGCAATATATTTAGTCTATAAACGGCTTATTTATGGCAGGCTGTTAATATTTTCTTTAATGTTAACTTAATCATGTTTTTTATGAATTCCTTCGTCTCAACTAGAGCTTTAATAGGACGCACAAGGACTTGTCGTTTTCAGAATTTAAACTTTGGTTTATTTTATAGCAGCAAGTGTGACAAACTCACTAAACTTGCAGGCACTCTGAGCGAGAACACTGTTAAATTACCGCAGGGATAACAGCACCGCTGCGCTAAGAAGAAAGAGAAGGTAAACAAAAGCGCACACATATACTGCTATTTGTGCACGCACACAATAAAATTCCCATCGGAGGGCTATAGGAACATCCAGTGATTTTCCTTTGGGGCTGCTCGCTCTCCTGTGCAGCCTGATCATCATACTCCTGGTTAATCGGGCGGATTACCAGCGCAACCCTCCACCGTCTGCTCCGTTTCTATTTTAAAACACAGACACTACTGTACCACGTTTTAAAGTGTATCAGTGGTTAAAAGAAGGGGCGGGTGAGGGGGGAGAAGGAAATCAGACCTCGGGTTGTGTGAGGTGGCCACAAGGAAAACCAGGCAGTGCGCATATGGATAAGACGTGTACACTCAAAAGTGCTCGGTGGGGATAGCGACTAGCAAAAGGCGGAAAAGTCTTTTTTTTTTTTTTTTTTTTTTTGTTAATGCCGGGGATTTGTCAGCGTGATCCAAACACACAGTATTAAGGAGGACTGGGATCATATGGCTTTTGGAGAGGCAGAGCCCAAGAGACAATTTAATTCCAGGTTCCAAGTCTGTTTTTATACCAGTTATATACATCTATGGTCATAGTGACTTATCCAAGTTACAAAAAAGCCACATAAACGTGTTCCTGTCATTATTATTATTAGTATTCGTAGTATTATCATTAACCTACCAGGCGCTTTCAGCTTATAGTTGGCGCACAGACTAAGTTTCCAAGTGTCATATAACTTACCCTCCATGCAGAAAATGACCATCCAGGCTATCCATAGATCTGAGTTATGGAACTTCACCATGGCTGGTAACTGTTCAGTAGTAACTCACTTTCAATTTAAGACCACTGCCTCCTTTCTTTATGGAGGTCTCCGCTCACAGTTTCCTCAAAGAGAAGTAATTGTTCCTTATAACAACATGTAAGCGATGTGGGGGCTTTTACGCAGCGCGCATTCTCCAAACATTATCCACCAATCCACCTTTCTATCCAGCAGGCACTCCTCTTCACTTCAGAGCTTCTTTTTAAAACTAACTACCCTCCCTCCCGTTCTTTGGTAGCCGCTAGACAGTCCAAGGCTATTTTCTTTCCCCGACCACTCCAATCAGTTTACGCACGCTTGGAGAAAAAAAAAAGAAAACGAAGAATCATTCTCCACCTGCTGGTGTTCCAAAAATCTGTCCAGTCTCGCTGGAAGTAACTTACAAACACGACTGAAACTGACACTTTCCGTGCCCGCTCGGTGAGTCTCTCCAACGCGTCTTGTTGCGCTCCATGGTTTTTCGTCTGTTCGGCTGCAGCTGAGCAGACCCGAGCGTAAGTCGGAAAGTGTGGGGGAAATGTCCCACTTCCGGTCGCTGTTTTTCAAAGTAAACGAAAGAAAAAAAATCAAGTGGGGGGTATTGGATAGAAGAAATGATAAAGTCAAATCGTCACGATTGTCAGATGGGGATAAAGGTCAGACGTGTCAGTACCTTCGATCATTGGTCATCTCACTGATCATCTCTTCAATTCACTGCAGTCATGAGGATACATGCGAACACTGGTGGGTTAACATTACATTTTCACTTGTCTTATTATGTTTTTTGCTTTTTGCTTTTGAGGTGCTGCTTGAGTATTAAAAAAATAGCCTCCCACCTTGAAAATCCACATTTTATTCCATTGCCATTTATCCAAACTAGCAAACAGGGACAGCAGAATCCAGCACCGTCAGGCTGGGCGGCTATAGTCTAAACTCAGTTGGCTTTTATTTTGTAGGCAACAGCCCACTCTGTCCGCGAGGGCATGGCTGTGTCCGTGCGGCTTGACTGCGCTCAGCGGCGGACGATTGAGACGAGCTCGAGCCTGGCTGTTGCTGGGAGACCGTTGACGCCAGACGAAAGAGAGACGTTCGCGCCCTCCTGCGGCGCGTCCACAAAAGGCCCAGTAGAATAAAACAGAATAGACCAGAAAGCTTTGCACACTTCTGCGTGAATCATTTTCTCTGCCTGTCACGGTGGCAGCATTCATCAGTTTGTTTGATCGCTGCTGCTATATTGAGCTCTGTGTTCATTTTCATAATTTGGAATGTAAATAAGAGAGCGTTGTCACTGCCACACCAGAGGAGCCTATAATTAGATTCAGGCAGGTGAGCTCCTCTCTGAGAGACAAAGGCTGCAGAGCTCTTTACAAGAAAGCAAAGTTACTCTTTTGAAAGTCTCTTAAAGCTGTCTGCATGCATTCAAAAGAAGATAGAAACTTGGACTAGACTGTGGCTGTGGCAAAGAAGGAAATAAAATGGAAATCTCTTTTTCACTAAAGAGTAGCACGGGGATGAGCATGAACTCACAGACTTAAGGAACTCATCAGCGATTAAACAAGTTACCAAGGACACTGCATCAAACAACCTACGGTTGGGCGTCTAATTACTCTGATCCACTGATCTCACTTAGCTCATCTCGGCACTAAATGCCTGCTTATATCTTTTCTACTTCACAGGACTCTCAGTCTTGTCAGTCTCACAGCATCAGAACATCAAAGGAGAAACATTATAAGTGAACCATTTGTGGATTTTCTTCACTAATTAGATTTTTCAGGCTTTAAAAAAAAGTGCAGCATAAGCCATGATGGGGAGCAGCACCATATACATCACTCCATGCTTTTATTTTTATTTTTTCCGGCCCTAAAAGCTGCTGGCAGGCATTCATGTTTGCCACAGCAAGTAAATAAGTTGAACATTGGAGCATCTTAAAAAGGCCCCGAGGGCTTCCCCTCGCTCTGACTCTCTGCTTGAACTTTAAACTTTCCTCTCATCCACTCGCAGCTCCCTTTCTGAAAAGGACTTACAACCTTTGTGATATTCATGAAAGATGCTTGAGGGGCAAAGTTACACCCAGTGCAACGGACCAGGGCTTAAAAGTTTGAAGAGGCATACGGTGTTTGGCATCATACCTAAAAAAGAGCTCTCAGTGTCACCCAAAGGCAGAATGAATTAAATGGTCTGTTGGAAAGAAAAATTAAAAATTAAAAAAGAAAACTTATTTGACATGAATCATTGCAGGGCTGTATGAACGATGCAGATCTAGCTTATGTTGCTATTGTTTCTTATTATACAACACACTGACTTAGTAGCCTGCTGTGTTTTGGTTAGGTTTTTTTTTTTACATATAATAGAATAATCTTCTTCTTTCACTTGCTCCCTTTGAGGGCACCGTAGTGAATCATCCACCTACTCTTTGCTCTTCTTCCACATCAACCCTCCTCATGTCCTCCATCACTACATCCACGAATCTTTTCTGAGGTCTTCCACTTTTTCTCCTTCCTGGTAACTCCATCTTCACCATCCTTTGTCCAGTTTATTCACCGTCTCTGCTCTGCACATGTCCGAACCATGTCAGCTCTGCCTCTCTCCAAACTGTTCAGCCTGAGCGGTCCCTCTTTTCTGATCCTGTCCATCGTGGTGACTCCTGATGAAAATCTTAACATCTTCAGCTCTGCCTCCTGTGTTTCTGTCAGTGCCGCGACCAAATCATACATCACATCTTGTAAACCTTCTTTCACAAATCCCCCCCGATATTCATCTCCATGCACTCCACCCTGCCTGCACTCGCTGCTTCACCTCTTATCCATCTTCACTACCTCTGCTATGTGTGTCTTTACTGCTACACCTGCCTCCCTCTTATTCACACACACTTATTCTGTCCATACCTCCACCTTCTCCCTATAAAAGCCATAGTCCACGGAGATTCCTGCCTGACCTCATCTGTCATCCTGCTTTCTCTAGATCTAAAGACACAGTGCAGCTCCTTCTGACAGTCTCCAAACTTCTCCATCAACACTCTGAAAGCAAAGATCACACCTGCAGTGCTTTTTCTTGGCATGAAGCTAAGCCTTTCTCCTTAAACTGGCTTCTTTCTCATTTCTTCATGGTTTGACTCGTCCACTTCATCCCCCCCTCTTTATTCAATAGCTCTCCACATCAGCACACTTCTTGTCCATCCCTCAGGCATCCTCTCACTCTCCAAGATTATGCTGAACAGTCTAATCAAAAAGTCCACCATCCTCTGGTCTACACCTCCACAGGTATGTCATCTGGACCTGCTGCCTTGAGTTGAGTTTTTCTAGTTGAGTTTTTCGCCTTTTCATACACCCACAATTTATTGGAGAAAGACAGAGCTTCAGCAGTTTTGCCTCTGTAGGCCAGAACAGATGATTTTAAGTCAAAGCACATCCTGATTGTTTGACTTTAAATCCACTGTGGTATCTCCAGGCGACAAAGTGAGGCAAACTAAAGTTGTGTCTTTGTCTAACAAATTATGGACCTGCTGCATGTTAATGGATTCTGACCTGTCGTTCTCCTCTGACTTTCAGTTTGCAGATCTATGTCATTTGTCAGAAGCTAAAGAGAAATCTAAATGATGCAAGTGATGCACTAATTAGGTAAGAGAAGTTTAACAGAAACAACAAGGGGAAAAAAAGCAAAACAATGAAATAATTTTTTTTTTAAAGTAAAAGACATTTTTAGCACAACCGATTCATACATTCTTCTGACAGAAGAAGAAATATTCCTCTAATTCTTCTGATTCTCTTCTTACAGGTTAAAATGAGGTTTAAACATGATGGATGGGTAAAACTGAGTTTCCTCAGCAGCCACAAACAGATGTGTGCTTGATGTATTATTGATTTCCTTCTGAAACCTGCTCCATTTTATTTTTTTTCTGCACCTCCATGAAAGATTCAAAAGACCTGAAGGAGATCCTCGATGCTAAACGCTGTACTACTCCTCTCCTGACAGACCTGGCTGCAGTTCACCATAACTTTAATATTGATGTCAAGTAAACGAGCGATCCTTTGCTTTAGTGCTGCATCATGTCTTCTTTGAGTTGTTTTGCCCTTGTTGGCTGCGAGCGTTCACCTTTTTCTTCCGACCTCTTTATGGCCGAGTAGTTCTGGTTTATGAGCAGCTGAGTATTTCCATCTCCTGTCACTTTTGCTTCTACACAGTTTTCTGAGATTTTTGCCAAACATTATGCTTCTTTGTTTTTTTTTAAAGAACAAACTATTCAAACACGGTGCAAAATGAAATCCAACACACAGGAAGAGGGTGGAAAACAACGTGTGAGCTGAAAGGGAAAGGCCTAAGCATTTGGAGAAGCATCAGTGGCTCTGACACATGCTTGTGTAGAGCGATTGCTCAGTGCTTTACATTGTTAACTTAATAAGTGTTGATTAAGAAGTGCACAAGTGGACATTTTCTGCAAAGTAGGTCTCTTTCTGCAGTGGGGAAACATACTTTGCTGGCGTGTGTGCAGCCTTTTATTTCAATTTCACAGCACAGGTTGTGTCAAAGTATTTCAAAGTAAAAATAAGACTAATATTACTGAACTACAGACAGTTCATGATGAAGTCATCATGTTGCATACCTGTATGAGGTCAACAGACTTTAAAATGGCAGTGGCAGACCTTTTGAATGAATTTGTAGGTAAAAACAGTGTTGCTACAGGGTTGGTGCCTCTAAAAATCAAAAAGGTGACGTGATCAGAGTTACAAGTCTAACTTTGTATTTATATGTTTAAAGTTTAAGGCCTCAATAATTAGACAGCACATGATTATATACTACACAAAACACCGATATCAAAATATAGAGCGCTTAATAAATGCAATAGAATGCCTGTCATAAAGCACACATATTTTAGAAATTCGTATAAAAAATAAATAAATCAAATAATAGAAGTGCTATGCTATTATTTTTAGGCAAATAAAAAGCTGAAAACTTTTTGACAGTCTCGTTTCTTATTGAATTTCAAATAGTTTCCAGCTGTTTCCAGAGACTTGCCCTGGATGAATCTTTTAGTTGCATCTATCTTTGAATCCACCAAATCTGTTCAACAGGATTCAGTTCTGGACTTTGTCTTGACCAGTCCATCAGTTCCACTTCTCTAGATTCCTCCTTCTTGGTCAAATAGTCACTGCAAGGTTTCAAAGTATGTGTCGTATCATTGGCATATGAACCCATGACCAATCAGCTTCAGTCCAGGGAGAAATCCATGATGCACTAAAATGTTGTGGTAGACCTTTTTATTCATGATGCTGTTGATTTTCACTAATTTTCCCACTGTGTTTCCAGAACTGGAACCCCCATACTCTCATGGAAACTCTATTGTGTTTCACAGTGGGTGCACTGTGGCTAGCATCAAAGCGTTCCTCAGCTTTTCTGTGGACATAAACAAAGTGATGCTCACCGAAGAGGACTTGTCCTTCCAGAGTATGTTCTTCCAGTCATCTACAGTTCAGTGTTTCTGCTCTCTGGAAACTCTGAGGTCTTTCTGGTTGTTTGCAGGCTTCTTAGTGGCTACTATTTCATTTAGGCCTTGTTTGTTCAGTCATTATTTTGGAGACTTTCTCAAACTTTGATCTAGAAGCTTTTATCTCTACCTGAATCTCAGCAGTGGTCTTTCTTTTGTCTCTAACACTTAAATCATGGAGGGTCTGACATCTACTTCAGTCAACTTTTGTTTTCTGCAAGCACCAGTCTCAGCAATCAACTCCAAAGCATACTTGACCACGCTGTGAAAACACCATATTTCTTGCCCTCTTTGTGTTTTAATGCAGACTCCTTCCGTTTCATTGAGTTCTTGACATTTTAGCATTTTGAACAGAAGGGAATAATTTCAAACTGAATTTAGAGCAGTCATTTAGGAAGCAGACATAGTCAATACAACGTTTAAAATGAGCATAAGAATGATGAAAAAGTGACTCTGAACATGCTGTGGATGTTGGCGCCAGACGGGCTCATCTGAATATTTCAGAAACTGCTGATGTTCTGGGATTTTCCCACACAACCATCTCTAGGATTTACAGAGAGTAGTCTGAAAAAGAGGAAAATAACCAGTGAGCAGCAGTTTTCTATACGAAAATGTCTTGTTGATGCCAGAGGACAATGGTTTGACTGTTTTGAGCAGATAGGAGGGCAACAGTAAACCCGAAAAACACTCATTGTAATCAAAGGGCTATATCAGCAAAAGAGCTCATCAAAGTTGGACAGCAGAAGATTGAAAAACGTTGCCTGGTCTGATGAGTCTTGATTTCTGCTGCAGTGTTCAGATGGTAGGGTCAGAAAAACGAGAAAGAATGGAACCATTCAACAGACCCACACAGCAGACAGGTCTGGCCCAGATCTGGCTAACTTCTGGCATGGTAATTGATATGTCATCCAGATATGGGCCAGGCCTGGCGTAGATGGCACTGTTTATGTGATGGCATGCCACATCTGGCCCGATTGTGGTTTGGTTTATGTGGCCCAGGCTCATAGAAAACAGGTCTGGCCTGGATCCGGCATCAAGCTGGCACTTCTGACTGACTGGTGTCATGGCAGAGTGTATGTCAACCAGATGTGGGCCAGGTCTGGCAATGATGGCACTATTTATGTTTCTATTTTCCTATTGTAGTTAGAAGACACAAATGCCATGGTGCAATACTATACTGCTATGGTAGCCAACGTTTCAAATGCAGGTTTGACAGGTTTGTGAGTGCTATATAAGAATCAGTCCATTCACTGTCTGAACAGAGTTTTGGCATGTTACTTTTGCACTATTATGTTCCAGCACGTTTTTATTACATGGCTTGATTAAGGTACACATTAGGCTGACATCTGGGGCCAGAGCTGAAACTGTTCTGGGCCAGCACAGGGCCAGCAGTGTGTCTGCAACCGGCCCTGTGCTGGCCCATGTGTGGGCCACCTCTGGCAAACCAGATCTGGGCCACCAAAGGGCCGTCATTCTTTGCGGTATGTGGGCCATGTGTAAGCACATTGCGTGGGCCAGATCCGGGCCATACCAATTTTGCTATGTGGGGATCAGGCTGGTGGTATAATGGTGTGGAGGACCAACTGAGTATTATTTAAATACCACAGCCAACCTGAATGTTGCTGTTGATCATGTATATATTTTGATGGCTGGTTCCAGCAGGGTAGCACACCTGCTCACAAAACTCAGATCATCTCAACCATCTGTTTTTTGTTTAACATGACAGTGAGTTCACTGTACTTAAATGGTCTCCACAATCACCAGATCTTAATCTAATAGAGCTCCTTTGGGATGTGGTGGAATTGGAAATTCACGTTATTGATGTGCAGCTGACAAATCGTGTTATGCTGACATGGATCAAAAAACCTTGGCATATTTTTCCAGCAACTTGTTGAATGTGAAACAAATAATTTAGGCAATTCTGAAGGAAAAGGAGGTTCAGTCCAATCCTGGCAAGGTTTACCTAAAATAAGTAATCTGTGTGTGTGGCTTCCTGTGAAAATTTCTCATCTTTCAACAGTGACTATTCTTCTACTCTTGCTACTTTCTCCATTGTAAATCTGAATCCACAGCTGTGACTGATTACAAAATCGTGCTGAAAAAGGACTCCCTCTTTTATAATTAGAAGCTCTAATCAGCCACTGGCTCCATCAATCACTGAGTCCCAGAGTCCTGCTGCAAGCTGAATGGAGGAGTATTTTTTGACCTTTTAAAAAAAATTTCACTTCTACCTCTGATCTTTTTGTCTCTGGTAAATTATAAAAAGTGAAAGTGTTAGTGAGGCTTTGGAAAATTTTGAAAAGTCACCGGACAAGACGTTTAAATGTAAACTTGGTCAAGTCTTCAGACACATGTCGACAAGTAGTCATAATGATAAAACATCTCCAAGGTGAAGGGAAAGAAAATGAAATAAGCAGAGGGGCACAGTTTAAAAATGAACCTGTCTGGTTCCGATCATTTGTCACGTGACGTGTGCTTCACAGTTTGTCCGCATCACCCAACCACAAAAAAGGGACACAGCCTCCTTTTACTAGTTTACTAGTTAAGTCACACAGGAACAAGCTGCATCTTTCAGATGTGCTCACGTCTTAATGTCAGTCATGTCACAGGGAGGTGCTGTTGCTTTAATGTCCTCCAACGAAGCAAAATTTAATAAAATAGAGTGGAACTGAATGACTACCTCAGACAAAAAGGCTTTCTTTTTGTTGGACAAAAATGCAAATATAGTTTGTGTGGGTTAGAAAAAATAAAAGATGATGAACACGCATGACAATATGACAGTTTCACATTAAACACAGAAACAAACACAAGTGCAGAAACAGAACAGTGAAGGGGATGAGGTTGGTTGTATAGCAATCATGGTGGGCACTCTTAGCATATGATTTTTATTATTTTGTGTAATGAGAGGAAACAGCTCTAGATGTAACATGAGAACAAAGACCAGGTTTTTGTTCTGTTTTTTTTGTTTGTTTTTTTGTTTTTAAAATCAGGGTCACTTTGTTCTTTAAAATTGAAGCCAATTTCTCTAAATATCTGTGATCTTTTAACAAGTTGAAGCTGATTTACTGATTTTTTTTTTTCAGTCTTACCAGCTAAGAAAAGTAGATTTTTTCTTTGTTAATGGGTTTCTTGTATGACCCCATTATCATAGGGTGTTTACCTTACTATATAAAGTGCCTTGAGGTGACTGTTGTTGTGATTTGATGTCTTTCAGGGGCCAATTCTCACCTCCGGGCCTTATGTTTGACATCTCTGATATAGAGTGTCCACACTACCATATTTTTTAGGTTTTTGAAGGTTGGTCAATTTATTTCTGGGATTTTTTTTTAAGATTGCAAATATTTGTTCTTGCTTGTGCCATCCTGATCCATCCATCGACATTGAGGCCAGTTTCCAGGAGGAAAGAAAAAAGACTCAACATTTTACGTCTCTTTTTCCACTCGAGTCTCCAGTTTAAGTGATCTGTAATTCACAGTTTCACACTAGGAAAACTGCTTCTTTTAGTGCATGTACATGCATCTAAATAAGAAAACATTTACTTAAAAAACAAATTTAAAAATAAAAACCCAACTATTATTCATAAAAGTCACCGGTTTAAGAAGAAATATTCCAGTGGTCCAAGTCTTTTTTATTTTGCCAAAACAAAAATAAATGACAATGACAGACAACAACAATCTGTGTATTTTTATTTATTCTCATAACAGAAAAATCTTCAAATTTTTCTGCTTTATGTGGACATTACTGCCATCTTGTGGTGAAAAACCATACAAGCCAGGAGTGGGAAAAAAAATGGGGGTAAATCCTGCAGACCTACTGTTTGTCGTCCGAACATTAATTTCCAGGAATCATCGGCTTTGTGTACATGAGACATCACCAGAAGGACAAAAAGAAAAACTGGCACACTCACTTAGTCGACAGATGAGATTATAAAAAGACTAACAGAGCAGTTTGGTCCCCCAAGAAGCATCAGTCCTGAAATGACAAAGGCAATAATGCCGTTACTGCTGAAAGGAACCAATGATTTATAAAGGAACACTTTAAAAGTGTGTGTGTGTGTGTGGTGGTGGGGGGGGGGTATTCGGAAATGTAATCAGGTCACGACTGATCCAAGTGTGTTCTCACATCATCTGACCAGTTTCCTCTTTTGTCACACACTGGGTCATATGCGTGTAAGTATTTTCATACAAATGTGATCAACATGATATGTATTCTTAAAATAAAAGTGCAAGTC
Organism: Oreochromis aureus; assembly: GCF_013358895.1. NCBI lineage: Eukaryota > Metazoa > Chordata > Actinopteri > Cichliformes > Cichlidae > Oreochromis > Oreochromis aureus. The sequence goes on along the minus strand of NC_052955.1, from coordinate 30,299,872 downwards.
AGAGAAAAGGAATTCCTCTGAAAGCTGATAGGAGTAGGTGTTCCCCTGCTGCAGGTTAATCAGTCAGATCTGATCACAGTCTGAGCAGCATGCACACAAAAGAGAGCTGGGTGTGTCTCATCTCGTTAAACTGGAAGTACTGGTAAGGCTGGTTATGGCTGTTCCATAGGAACCAATGATTCGGCGGATAACATTTGAACAGAGGTGTGACTGGTATGTTAAATGTTCAGTTGCAGGTTGCTTTTTTTGTGGAAAACTACACAGACACGTTCACACACTGAGCACTGACAGTTATGTGGAGGTTGCCTGTGTGTGTTCACTGTGCCAGCCCAGGTCATTTTAGTTACCTAAAACTAAAAACTAGATGGGGAGAAAAGACTTTAATGAAATAAAATAAAAATTAAAAATAAACCTTTGAAAAAAATATTTTGTGAGCTTGGAAAAGCTGAATAACAAAAAATTTAAATTTAGAAGAAGTTTTACCTACTGTCCTAAATACATTCCCTCATAATATTAATAATAATATTAATAATAATAATAATAATAATAATAATAATAATAATAATAATAATAATACAAACTACACTAAAACAAGAGAATCCACCCTGGAAATGACTTCAACTAAACCGAATTAAATACAAAAAGAAATCAAAATAAAAACTAATTAGAAAAATACAAAAACTATAACAACTTTGACAACAAAATACTTATAATAAATACAAATAATAATAACAACAACAATAATAATAAAAATCAACTAAAACCACTTTGCCTGATCACGAGATGAGGAAGTGATCCCTGAAACTAAACCGTACAGGTACACCTACCTCATCACTGCTGGAAGATGAGCCCGATTTGCCTCCATGCTTCTTCTCCTTTTTCTTTTTCTCCTTCTTCTTCTCACCATGTTCCTTGCTGTGAGACTTGTCCTTATCCTTGTGCTTGTCCTTGTCCTTACTTTCAGACTTGTGCTTGTCCTTACTTTCAGACTTGTCCTTGTCCTTACTTCCAGACTTGTCCTTGTCCTTACTTCCAGACTTGTCTTTGCTGCCTTCCTAAAAATATACAAAGTTTTGACAAGTAGTTGTTTATGTCGTAATTATTGTAGTTAATCAAAAGTAAGGAAAGACCAGAAAAACAGCTTTACAAGAGGAGAGGTCAATTCTCGTCACCGTGTGTTTATGCAACGTCCATCCGTAGCGCACATTTTGTTCTGGAAAGCGAATTAAAAGTCTTACCTTGCCCTTATCTTTGTTCTTGCCCCAGGGCCAACTGAGTTCGTCTTTCTGTGCTTCCTCCTTCTTTATCATCTCCTCGTCCTTACCCGCAGCTGCCAATGACAAAGATGGGACAGGGTTTTAAGGATCATGTGTCCACATATCGCAATATGGAGCGCAAAACCTGTTCGCACTCCAACAAAAGAGTGCAGCTAAAGAAAAAAAAAATCCCATAAAGCTGCGATAGATTTTTACCTTCTGACAGATCGAAACTCATTGTGACTATTGCTTATGCGCCTCTTCTCTCCGATTCCGAAGCAAACTGTCAGTGAGCTCTCGCTGCTACTACTTTTCAGGAAATCTGGAGTGACCGACCGCACCTAAGTCACGTGATCAACACCACACCACGCCCTGGAAACGCAGTTCGCTCTTGCCGTGAGGTGAGTGGGAGACGTTGTGAGATAGTGTTATATTTCTTATTTATGCGTATTTGATACATAACACTGCTCGCTGGCCTATCCACCGTCCACCTCTTCTCCCACATCAGCTGTGATAAGCTCCGGGCCTCCTACCATCCGGACCATGAACTTGATAAGCGGAAGAAAATGAATTGGATAGATGGATATGTAAAATACCTTGTTTCTCTATTTTTCGACCAATACTAAAGGATCTTAGAATAAGCTCCGTTTAATTTATGTGGGGTAAAACACCAGCTGTGTTTAAGCACAGCAAGCCACATGGGTGCTTTCTGACATGGTTCCAGTGTTTAGGATTCTTTGTGAACAAATTATGTTTTCTACTGTTGAAAGTTTAAGATTGCTGGTTTGATTTAATTTCCGGTTGTTACAGCCTTTACTAGATCTCCTCAGTTTTCTAAGGAGCTTGGAAAGAAAAGTGTCTGGACTTCTTTAAGCTTCCTTGAAAACATTTCACCTCTCATCCAAGAAGCTTCTTCAGTTCTAAGAGCAATTGGGGGAGAGTCCCAGATTTTAAGCCCTATGGGCTCTTAAAACTGAAGAAGCTTCTCGGATGAGAGGTGAAACGTCTTCAAGAAAACTTGTTTAGACGCTTTTCTTTCCATCTCCACGATGACCTGGATGACTGAGAACCTTCACAGACATCTCCATAGTTTCTTTGTTTGTTTGTTTTTGTGTGTGTGATTCTATGTTTTGGGGGGCTCATAAATTCATCCTTACCCTATCTTCAGAGTTTTAGTTTACTTTTCATGGGGCTGTGGATGCCTGTTTATGACTTACTGTTTCAGCAGTACTTGTGAATTCTTGGACTTTATTTAGCTCTGTTTTTTATTACCTCGCAGCAGTAAAAGTTTGATAGGTGGGCAGTCGGTGAGGACACCTAAGTTTATGCATCTTGTGAATAAAAAAAATCCTGTGAATACAAAAACTTGACAAGGCGATACAGGATTTTCTAATTGAAATGTGAATGTGTCTACTGGGAGGCTGAGAGGTGGCACTGGTGGTTTTCAGTATTTTTTTGAGGCTCAACGTTCCCTCTAAGCTGCGCGGTGCGCAATTGCGCACTACTGGCACGGTCTCTGCGCAGAAAAAATCTGCGTTACCCACAACAACAACAAAAAAAAATTCTAACCTGAATTGCAATTAAAATTAAAACTTTAATAATTCTATTTTGCAGTGTTAGTCAGTAAGTGACTGGCTGCTCCTGTATGGGATTAAAACGATGCCACTGTACCCCATAGTCCAGCCAATCACGCGATTCACATTCACGTATATGCGCAGCTAATCAACGTCGTTGACAGGCTAGCAAAGCGGCGTGGCTGATGTGGAGTGAAGCCACGTTAATTAAACAGCTGCAAAAAACTTTGTTTGCAAAACTCAGTTACTTTTTTAAAGAAGTAACTATATTATTAATTGCCCAGCATTGGTCTTTACTGTATTTGACAGACAGAGAGTTACAGACTCTCTCCCAGACCACAGACTCATAACACAAGTCAGAGCTTTATATATATATTTTATTTTATTTTTTTAAAGTTGTGTTTTCAAAATTTGAGTTCAAGTTATTTTTACTTCCAATAGTGTTAACATACTACACAGGTCATGAACAAGATTTTTTAAAATTTTCATTGTACGTGGGCTAAAGCAGTTAATTAAAAGTAGTCTAACATAAATGTAAATGCTGTAATTTGATTATTTTAATAAACCATGTAACTTGGATGGATTCGATGCTGGCGTGACCACAGTGCACACGTCTGCTGTTGTTCACAGTGGTCCAAGGGATCGCTCAGGGAGTTTGTGTGTTCGCTCAGACACATTAGAGGGAACATTAGAGGTGGCTCTTCTATGGCTCTTCTATGTTGTGCCATGCGCTTGTGAAGTGGCTGTTTGGTCTCTCCAATGTAGAGGTCTGGGCATTCCTCGCTGCACTGTACAGCATACACACACGTTGTTAAGTCTGTGTTTTGGAGTTTTGTCTTTCGGTGGACCAGTTTGTGTCTGAGTGTGTTGCTGGGTCTGAAGTACACTGGGATGTCGGTGCTTGGAGAAAACTCTCCTGAGTTTCTCTGATACACCGGCTACATAGGGGATGACAACGTTGTTGCGTCTGTCTTTCTTATCCTCCCTCGCTGGTGTCTGATCTTCCAGGTCAGACAAGATCAGATGATCTGATCTTCAGATCTTCAAGATCAGATCTTGAAGATCAGACACCAGCGAGGGAGGATAAGAAAGACAGACGCAACAACGTTGTCATCCCCTATGTAGCCGGTGTATCAGAGAAACTCAGGAGAGTTTTCTCAAGCACGACATCCCAGTGTACTTCAGACCCAGCAACACACTCAGACAGAAACTGGTCCACCAGAAAGACAAAACTCCAAAACACAGACTTAACAACGTGGTGTATGCTGTACAGTGCAGCGAGGAATGCCCAGACCTCTACATTGGAGAGACCAAACAGCCACTTCACAAGCGCATGGCACAACATAGAAGAGCCACCTCCACAGGACAAGACTCAGCAGTCCACCTGCATCTTAAGGATAAAGGTCACTCTTTCGAGGATGCCAATGTTCACATTTTGGACAGAGAGGACAGATGGTTTGAAAGAGGAGTGAAAGAGGCCATCTATGTCCACTGTGAGCGACCATCTTTGAACAGAGGCGGTGGTTTACTGACACCAACTGTCTGCCATCTATAATCCAGTTTTGAGTTCCCTCCCCAGACGCCTTAACGCCCACTCACATCCTGGGCCATCTGACCTCAGGAATTCACATGACAAGGTGGGGCCAGGTTTCACAATGAGCTCACCCGAAACCCTGGCTGATTAGGTCCCACACCCGTTTTCACACCTTGACTCATATGATTAGAGGATCACCAGGGGGTCCTTTGTCCCTCTTTGGGGGGATACTCCCACTGGGTTTAAATCTGGGACTCTCGGCCATTTGACCTTAGCACTGAAGAAGCTTCTCGGATGAGAGGTGAAACGTCTTCAAGCAACTTAAAGAAGTCCAGACGCTTTTCTTTGCAAACTCCTTTGACTACGATGACCTGGATGACTGAGAACCTTCACAGACATTACTGGGGAACATGGTCCACATGGGTCCAAAAATGACAGAGTACAACACACATTTAAAACCATATGCTCAACCTAGTAGTTTAGAGTAGTTACATGTATAAAATATTTACATTGTAATTAACTGTAGATATAGAATTTACTGCTTATAAAGGAAGCAGCCTCTAGTAGAAAGTGCTGATGCACCAACTGGTAATAATAACAGCAAACAAAAACCACAAACATGAATTCATGCTCTTTTATTTCTCAAACCTTTAACCTGTTGTGATCGTAAATTGACATTTCCTCCACCAATTGTAAACTTGTCCATTTTAAAAACACAAATCTTTTCTCAGAATCCTGTTTAATCAAGCAGTGCATTTATTTTGTAAAATTTACTGATCTTCCAATGAAATCATGACCCAAGGTAACATCATTAAAGCATATCATGATTACACTGAAGTGCTTCCAGTGTCATGTAGGCCAGATTTTGACTGATTATTAAGATCTATGACATCTTAATGTTGGTAAGGTCTGGGCCCTGACAGCAGATCCTTTGAGGTGAGGTGACTAGTGGAGTGTGTCGTGCTGTCTCCAGTCTTCTTCGGGGTGCCCATCAGGCTCTCCATGTAGCTGGGACGTTTGATTACAAGGGAGGACTTGGTGGCAGCTGAAGAACTCGCAGGATTCAGCTTCAAGGCAGGAGATGTAAGAGACACTTTGGGAGCATCACTTGGCTTGGAGCTGCCGCCACTAGTGGCAGAAGGTCCACCACCACCTGAGGCTGAAATGCTGGTTTTAGGGTCGCTGCTTTGCTCACCATCAAGGTGGTCCTGGAAATGAACAATTAACAATCCATTTGAACATTTTTAGATTAAAAGCTTTTTTTTGTTGTTTCTATTGATTTCACTTCCCGAGGAGCCAAAACTTCGGTAAAAAAGAATAATGTTAAAATTATTATTTGTCGTTATTCTTTCATATAATCTGATATTAGCAGGTTACAAGTCATTTTACCTTTTCCTCCTTGTTCTCACTCTTCTCCTTTTTATTTTCCTTGTCACTGTCACTACCAGAGGACCCTGAACTGGAGCTTGAGTCCTGCTCAGACAGGAAGGGTTAGAAACTCATCAACTCACAAACATGATTACCAAAATGAGCAGAGACACATTTTTTTCCATCACAAAGGAAAGAACTACCTTCTTTTTGTCTTTCTTCTTCTTGTCTTTCTTCTTCTTCTTTTTCTTCTTCTTGTCATCATCACTGCTGGAAGAAGAACCCGAAGAGGAACTGGAATCCTGGGATGTAAATATGATAGTGAAGTTACACAATCATAAGACGGATAGGAACCAGAGTTTTGAAAATATACAAAGGAGGAGGAGGCAGGGAGTCCACTCTTCTTTACCTTTTTCTTGTCTTTCTTCTTCTTTTTCTTCTTATCCTTCTTCTTCTTCTTCTTCTTCTTCTTATCATCATCACTAGAAGAATTGCTTGAGGAGCTTGATGAAGAAGAAGAATCCTGGACAAAAACAAGGAACATATTTCATTTAGAGGAATTACAGTAGCTTATCCTCCATTTGCCAAGATCTTTTTGTTGTTGTTGTTTTTTGTTTGTTTGTTTTTTTACTTTCACAAGTGTTGTGACTCGTCCAATAAGCTTTGGAAACTTTTTAAATAAAACTCACAAATGTAACCTAAAACCTTAAAATGGATGGCCCCTCACCTTCTTCTGCTTCTTCTTCTTCTTCTTCTTGTCTTTTTTCTTCTTCTTCTTTTTCTAAATATAAAAAAGAAGACTCAATTTAAATTGTGTCTTCTATCTTTCATAATTTTGAGTGCATCAAATGTATTTGCAAAGACGAAAATGGCGATATTTGTAGATGTTCTTCTCACCTTGTCATCATCACTATCGGAGGAAGAAGAGGAGCTATCATCAGAAGAGCTAAAATCCTAGAAAGTGCATCAGTCAGTCAGTAACAGAAATACATGATTTTCTGTAAAATATATATTTAGACTTTTTCTAACCACCTTCTTCTTCTTCTTCTTCTTCTTCTTCTTCTTCTTCTTCTTTTTCTTCTTTTTTTTCTTCTTTTCATCTTCACTATCAGAGGAAGAAGAAGAAGAGGAGCTGGAATCCTGTAAAAAAGTTGAACAATTACAAGTTTAATTTATTATTAGTAATATATATTATTATTAGTGGTAGTACTGTTATTAGAGTTCTGTATGGGTAGCTGACAATCTTTTACCTTTTTCTTTTTCAGTTTCTTCTTCTTGTCCTTCTCCTCCCCTCCTTCTCCTTCATCATCACTCAGGTTGCCATCCTTAGGTACTGCCTCTACTCCCCCCATTAGACAGGAAACATCATTGCCATCAATAACATTGCCAGTGCCATCAATGCTATTTGATCTATGTAAGAGCTAGAGAGGCATACATACCAGCCAGTGTAGAGGAGACTTTGCAATCGTCTGAAGTTTGAAGCTGTCATGGGAAAGGAAAGTAATTATTATATTTTTTTATTCCTGTCATGCCTTTCTATATAAAACCAGGACATGGTCACCATGATGTCACCACTCCTGCTTGTAGGCTCCCTAAAGCACTGAGTCAGCTGTAAACATTTATCTCAACATGGGGAGAAACCAAGGATACTGAAAACTCATTTGGAATCATCTTTTCAATGAAGCAGCAAACTCCAGAGCAAGAAAAATTAAACAAAAAAAACTGTAGGTCTTCTGTTAGCCACTTGAGGCTGATCCCAAAAACCTGTCGGCTCCATTAATCTCTCTCAAGCTTTCGTCTCTTGTGCACAGTCATCTTTAGCTATCCCAGTACTTCTTATCTAGGCTAGCAACTTGACAGCCACACAGTATGTTTGCACTAAACCATACTCAGTTTTATCGTCTTTTCTGAGTCCAACAGGGCAATCATAATATATAAAATGAACATCATGCTGTGCTTACTTAAACCTGAAACTGCAACCAAGAACAATTAGCGAGAATAAGTTTGCATCGGCTTCATTGTTTTAGAGCCAGGAGCTGTCGCTCTTTTGTTTACACGTATTGAGTTTGTGCATGCAGGTGTAGTGTGAAGACATATGCGTGAGCAAATATTTCACCTTGCCAGGAACCTTTTCATCTGGTCCTGGAATTGCACCACCTACAAAAATAGAGAAAAGACAACCAAAAGGATCAACATAATGTAAATGTTTGGCTAATGTGATTTATATTACTGTCCACAAGAGCAAGTAGAAAACACTCACCTGCTGCTGGCAGACCAATATCACTTTGCTCTTCATCCTGAAAGAAGACACACGCACACAGTTAAGCTAAAGAAATAAACTTCATAAACTTTCAAAATGATAAACGCTGAGTTGTTAGGAATCATTTCCTGATGGTGAAAAGCCAGTGCAAGGGTAAATGTGCTCGCTGTGGGTGGGTTATCACAGAGCAACAGGACTGATGCTTTTATTAAACACAAACACAAGTTACTTTACTTTTTTCTCATCATCCTCCTTTTTCTTGTCCTTTTTCTCCTTGTTGTTGTCAGAAGATGAGGATGAAGATGAAGAGCTGGAATCCTGTATTAAGAAACATAATTCATCTTGTTGTTTAAATAAAAAATAAAGAAATGAAACCCCTATGGTGTTTCTTCTTAATTGCTCATGCCTGGATACTGACTGTATATTTTGTAACGTCATTTGAATGTAAGAGGACAACAGACATCCACATCTGTTTTACCTTTTTCTTGTCCCTCTTTTTCTTCTTCTTCTTCTTGTCCTTTTTCTTCTTTTTCTTCTTGTCATCCTCACTGTCAGAAGAAGAAGAAGAAGAGGAGCTATTTGAGCTGCAGTCCTGTGGAAAAATGAATATATTTAAAACAAAATATCATCAATGAACTGTGATACAGAAATAGAGAAATTAGTCAGTTGAAAATTAAGAACCTCAGGCATTACCTTCTTCTTTTTCTTCTTCTTGTCCTTTTTCTTCTTCTTCTTTTTCTTCTTGTCATCCTCGCTGTCAGAAGAAGATGAAGAAGAGGAGCTATCTGAGCTGGAGTCCTGTGGAAAAACGAATTTATTTAAAACAAAAAAAGTCTTAATGAACTTTTAAACACAAGTGAAATAGAAGGATTAGTCACTTGAAAATTAAGAACCTTGGACATTACCTTCTTCTTTTTCTTTTTCTTGTCCTTTTTCTTCTTCTTCTTTTTCTTTTTGTCATCCTCGCTGTCAGAAGAGGATGAAGAAGAAGAGCTATCAGAAGACGAGGAGCTGGAGTCCTGTGAGAAAGGAATAAAAAGTACTGACATATAAAATCAATTTCTGTCTGCACATTAACACACACACATCAGGCAGGTGACAATAGTGATCTTCATGCCTTCTTCTTCTTCTTCTTTTTCTTCTTCTTCTTCTTCTTGTCATCTTCACTGTCAGAAGATGAAGAAGAGCTATCTGAAGAAGAGGAGCTGGATTCCTGTGAGAAAGGAATAAAAAGTATTACGTATAAATCATTCTCTGTCTACTCAGAGTTACATACATGTGGTGACAATGGTGAGTTTCACACCTTCTTCTGCTTCTTCTTCTTCTTCTTCTTCTTCTTCTTCTTCTTTTCGTCCTCACTGTCAGATGATGAACTATCAGATGATGAGGAAGAAGATTCCTAGGACAGAGGAAGTATAATACATATTCATTAACATAGTCTACCATATATTTATCCTTTGTCTCTGTCATTTGTCATTTATGGTATGTTGAAATTTGATAGTCTTATTAAACAATTAGTCGTTGTCGTAAAATTTGCCAGTTTTGGAGGGGAAATTAAACCCACTTTCTTCTTCTTTTCCTTCTTCTTCTTCTTTTCCTTCTTCTTCTTTTCCTTCTTCTTGTCATCCTCGTCATCTGATGAGTTAAAATCCTGAGACAAATAAAAAAAAAAATTACAATGATAAGTTTGGAATGCTTCGATTGATTGTGCTCTGTTTTTTCACACAACTGAGTGGATTGGTGGATCGGTACACAGGACCTATATGATTGATTCAAATTAAGATTTTTTTTCTCTGCTAAACATGTACGGCATTTAAATTATGGTATGCAATACATTTCTCATGAATCTGATGAAATCCTGATGAAAAAACATGTTGGTCGATTAATAAAGCTGTTCTTTATACCACAGGTGTTACTGGATCGTCGACCTCATGAGCAATGCAATGTATAAAATTACAGACTTGAGTTGTTTCTCACCTGACAAAGATCGTCTGCATGTTTTATTTGGCCATTGGAACCTGGTAAGATTGAATGCAACAAAATGCAATGCATTAGTTTAATCACTCTGGAAGAAAAAACACATATTGTTATGTAAACAGCTGGTCTACTATGATCACAGAATGTGGGGTTGCAGGATGGTTTAGGACATGTTGTTATAAAGGGGATCTAGACACAGCCTTCAAGAAAACCCAATGAATGTTCAGTATCTGTTTGTGAACGGCAAATTAAACAAACTACCCCTTTGATTTAATTGAAATTTCAGGCTCATCGTGGAGACGCTGCAAAGCAGAAATCAAGAACAAACTGTCATCGTGAAATAGCGTAGCTCACCTACCAGCCTGAGATATGATGACACTGTCATGGATATACTCTTTCTCCTTGTCTTTTTTCTTCTTCTTTTCCTTCTCCTTTTTCTTCTTCTTCTTTTTCTTTTCATCCTGCCAGGAAACATTGAACAGCAGTTGTTTCGTAAATGCATTTTTATTTCGCGTGTATTCATGCAATGTTACATTTGTGTTAATACAAAAGACTCGGGAGGAGGATCCAAAATCAGACGTCAAAACCAACTCACAGTATGCACATCCACGCATACACATGCATGAGCAGTGCTGCATGGAAGCATGCACACAACTGATATGTCATTGTATTCTCATGGTAAGACACATAACTTTCTCAGACACAACTTATCGGTAGCTGGATGATATCCAAAAAATATCATTGTTAATGGGCGTGTTCCTCTCACATAGTTTGTCATTTCAGATCAGGACTATAAAGCCTATTGCCTGTTGAGAAATCATTTCTGCTGCTCTGTATACTTATTTTTAAGACCTTCTGCTTCAGTAAGTTAAATAAAGTCACAATAAAGCTCACCAGTTGTTAAGTCCTATCAGAGGTGACCCAGTAGGTGGTTAACTGGTTGTTGCTTTGAAATGTTTATCCTTTGTGTCTTTGACCTTTGTCTTTTTATCTTAAAATCATGCAATAGCAAAATAACTGGCTTTTCCTGAGTCTCCTGATTTTACACCCACATCATGTCATCATATGACTGCAGTCATCTAAAAGTTGCAAAATTGGAAAACTAGACAAAACTGGAATTGTGAGTCATTGTGTGCTCCTTGAGTTATTTCAAGAGCTGAAATTGACAAGAGCAGGGAGAAGACTGACGTGGTTATCTATCAGTTTGCTAAGAGACAGGATAAAAATGCAGTTTTTAGATTCAATCCACCCTAAATATTCACTGAACAGACTGCATTTTTAGACAGTATCCTCACCTAAGGCAGATACATAATTAAACGGGACAATAAATCCCATGTGAGCCGATTTGAAATTGTGCTTCTAGCCAAGGACTTTGTATAGCTGCCTTTCGTAAGGATTTACATAAACAAAACTGCAAAATTCTCTAAGTATTTGGAAAGATATTTACATTCCTAAGCAAACATCAAGATGGCTAGAATTAATTACTGCGAGCAGTGTTGTCATGACTAAGTCATGTAATGGCAGCACCTGGTAAATGACAGGTTAGAGCAGGCAAGGAGCTGCAAGAGAGTCATGTTTTTCCACTTGGTAATAAGCACATACAGCCCATGGAAGCTACATGTGAGCAAGAAAACCCTGGATTCTCCTAAAACCAGAATCTATTAATAAAGGCGAAAATTCTAATGAAAACAGATCAGTCACATGATCACAGAAATGACACACTTATTCAGATTTATTACATTAGAATTGAAGGCTCTAGATCAGCCATCAATCATTACAACCTACTTCTGTCGAGGGTCTGCTGTTGTGTTTGACTTTGTGTCTCATGTGTCAACATACTGAGAACAAAAGCGCTCTGGACAGCCCTCAGAAAACTCTTTTGGATGCCTGACCTTAGCAGGAGCTTTTAAAAAAAGGCTCTCAAAGACCCATCACAGAATCTGTGGTTAGGTGTAGATGTGTGTGTCATGCATGTGGGTGTGCGGGTAAAACTGCTTTGTCACTATATCAGCAAAACTACAATTTACCAGTAAACACAAAGTGCTCTGCACGGATGCATCAGCAACATTTTGGTGCACACTTTTGCTCACACTGACTAGTTAAAAATGCCCCAGTGTTACAGGTGGTGTGTGACAAACTGTGACCTCGATATCAAATAGTGCTTGGAAATACCCCAAGGCATTCAGTCTGAAAGTTGAAGTGGCTGTTTGAGAAGGGTTTTTCTTCCATGGCTTCACATAAGAACATCTCATTTATTCAGATTTTTATTGAACAAATACATTTCCTCTTCAAACCCTGATCAGCACATGCCAATCTGCAACTTACCTCACTATCACTGTCTGAGGAGCTACTGGAGGAAGATGAAGATGAAGAAGATGAGGAGGAGGAGGAGCTGGAGCTCTGTTGAGAAAGAAGGAGAATATTAGTGCTTAATTTTACATACAGAAGTTTATGTACGCAATCTTTTGTTTATGACATGATACATGAGAAGGAATGAGTCACGGCCAACACGCCCCAGTGAGTTTCTGTCATACGAGGGCAGGTTGTTTATGTGATTGTATATGAAAGAGCCCGTTCAGGCACTTGGCAACACATATAAAGGAAAACTCCACAAACAAGCACACGAGCACACACCTATCCCTGCTATGTCATTAACGACTTGTGCCAAAAGCAACAGTTGAGCCACACATTGAACAAACGATTCTCTCCTGTTTGACTGGGTGCAGCCATCACTGTACTCCATTCCTCTGTAAGAAGCTGTAACTCATGATTTCAACACCACATGTGCTCCCGTCAGGACAACACCCTAAAAAACTGCTGAGTGATCTTAGTAGATACCAGAAAATATTTACAGAGAAAAAATTCCAAATACAATCTATACTGTTTTCATCGGTAGTTCACTTTACTGAACTCTGCCACACTTACTTTCTTCTTCTTCTTTTTCACCTTCTTTTTCTTCTTTTCTTTCTTGCCGATACCCTCATCTTCACTGTCTGGAGAGCTGTCGAGTGAATACAACTCCTGGTAAACGCAAGAGAGGAGAAGGTAGATGTGTTATCTTCAGTGGGGAAATTGAGCCTGTGAACAGAGCTGCTTTAATTGCTTCACTAGCATTAGATAATGGAGAAGTCACAACGTGTGTGCTTTGTTTCTCCTGCTAACCTCATCTCCTGTTCCTGCAGGTTTTCCGGTCTGAGTCTTGTCTCCCTGCGTCTTGGCCAGCTCCGCAAGCCCTTCTACCTCAGCCGGGGGCTGCGAACTGCCAGAGGGCACCGCTGCAGGCCGGACACCTGCAGTGTCTGCTCCACCTGCAGTTGAACAATTCAGGTGAACAGTGTTACAAATATCTGGCTGAAAGACATCAATTTTTCTGAACGCTCAACTAATGAGTAATCTGTATATACAAACTTTATGGAGGATCATCTGTCTTAACAGCCTATTTTTAACATGCACTTGAATAAAATATTAAAATAAATAAAAAACACATATGACAGCAGCATGTGCCAGGACTTCCTTGTTATCCAACTTCCTTAAAAGGACAGCCAGGTTAAAACACAGACATTAAAAATCAGGCATCAACACTAAAACTGTGCCTGCATATACTTTATAGAGCCTTTGGTTATAAATCAGTGAATACTCTAATAATTAACAATTTGGGGAAGTGCACACCCCTGACAGCAGAAGAAAGGTTTAAAAAGAGCCTGCTGTCTACAAATATAAAGCAGTAGGAGTGCATCAGCTGCAATCTCCCTGTAGTGGTTATTCTGCACATTAAAAAAGGCATTGTCCAAAAATAAATACATTTAATCCACACTCTTCAAACTGTAAAAGGAAAAAGAAACAAGCCAGTTAAAAAATAGCAAACCTTTGAGGAGGGTGGACTCCATTTCGGTCCTCTGTCCAGGAGTCCAGGTCGCATCTGACAAAGCCACCTGATCCCATTTATAACAAGGTGTGGGTGTGTGGAGCCCTGGGGTGGAGTAACAGGGAGGGCCAAAAGCAGACACTTCCCCACATCGGTTTCAAAATAAAGATCACCTTAAAAGAAAGTCACCAATCAGTTCTGACTGTGAAGTCATCTTTTATTGTACCCATTATTTATTTTTTACCGCGAAAAGTTCACGGTTGTCTTTTAAGAGGATAGCTGATTATCTGATTTTATTCTATAAATTGTGTTTATTTTATCTCAGTCTTATTCTAAAAGCTGCTTACATGCATTGTATTTGACTGTCACCATCTGTTTGTGTTATGAGACTTACATAGCTTGAAAGGCTGGTTTACCTGTGCGAACAGGTGGTGCTAGTTTTATGACTGGACTGTAGCCTGTGTGCATTGTCTGCATGAATTAAAAAATTTGGATAGTGTTGCAGAAGGAGAAGGATTGCCATTTCTCTAGCAGGTCAAAGCAGGAAATTATCAAAAACAAATTTTAACTATCCATGATTCCAAAATGTAGGAATAGGTTTAGGGGAAAAAACCTCTTTGCCTTTAATGAGGAGCATTGAAGGCAAAAAAAACAGAGCGAGAGGTGATTTAGGCTACGTCCACACGTACACGGGTATTTTTGAAAACGGAGATTTTCCGTTTTCGTTTTAAAAAATAATCCCGTCCACACGTAAACGCAGAAATGAAGGAAAACGCTGCTAGGAACATGCCAAAGCAACAGGTGGCCAGTGTTGGGAACGTATTTAGAATACAAAATATGAGTAACTGTATTCCGTTACAGTTACCGTTTTAAAAGGTGGTATTCAGAATACAGTTACTTTGCTGAAAATATATGTATATATATGTATGTATATATATGTATATATATGTATGTATATGTATATATATATATGTATATATATATGTATATATATGTATATATATTAGAGATGGACCGATCCGATATTACGTATCGGTATCGGTCCGATACTGACCTAAATTACTGGATCGGATATCGGCGAAAAATAAAAAATGTAATCCGATCCATTAAGTATCAAAAAAGCATCTCACAAAACTTGCAACACGGTGTAACTCGGCTCATAACCGTAGCACGTCGGAGCAGTGTGCCTCATGTGATAGAGAGGCTGTGTGTATTTGTAGCCTCGCTACCAAACCAGCATTTCATCTCCGAGGAAGTTATCCCAGAGAGAAGTAAAGCAAGTGTGTAAGTTCATCTCTGAATGTTTGTAAAGCGTTCCCATGTTAAGCTTAACAACCGATATATGGAGCAACTGCCTCTCTCTCTCCCTCACCTTCCTGCCGCTACTTCAATCGTGGAACTGCTTAACGATCAGCTGATCGGCTTTTCTGTTGCGAGTCCGTCTCTCTTCTTTGTTTTTGGCCCACTTTGCACCAGAAAGAGGAAACCAGCGGCGGAACAACAGCAGCACGTTTAAGCTTGATAAGCTGTTGTTAGAATTTATTTAATATTACTTTCTACACCAGGATCCTTTTCTACGTAGCTGACGGCTGGTAACTGTGCAGGGGCGG
Source organism: Oreochromis aureus (assembly GCF_013358895.1). Taxonomy (NCBI): domain Eukaryota; kingdom Metazoa; phylum Chordata; class Actinopteri; order Cichliformes; family Cichlidae; genus Oreochromis; species Oreochromis aureus. The sequence goes on along the minus strand of NC_052955.1, from coordinate 30,284,428 downwards.
ATCTAGCAAAGTGCAGCCAGGGGGGCCGATAGGGAATGAACAGGGAAAAGGGGGCACAAAGACATACTTTTCTTTCTTATTCTCATTTAAAATATGTAGGTTTTAATAAATAATTATCTGAATCTTACACCCAAAGTTTTAATCTGATGTAAAATGTATAGAAGTCCATTACTATATATAGTAACTCTTAAGTCTGTATACCCTAGTAAGCTATAGTACTTTTTCCTTTGGGAAGATACCGTCTGTGAATTCTGCAATTCTGTTGAAGAAAGATCTTGAATCTATTTAATTATTCTTGAAAAAATAATTTGTTTCTGTGCATTTTTTCCACCCTGCATCAAATTAAAGTTGATTACATCGATTAAGCATCATGAGGTGGAGGGTGGGTGGTTCCCTATTTTTTTTTTTTTTTTGCTGGGAGTTTGCAACCCTAGTTAGGTTGCTTAATATTTCTGCTAAGTACTCTTTAAAATACCAGAATAGGGAGGATGGAGTAGGTTTAAGTTAGGTTTTAAGTTAGGTAAGGTTTATTAGATTGATCAGTGTTGCTGAACTATGAAATATTTTGGGTGCAGTGCATTTTTTACACACAGGTATAACAGAATAGCTTTAGTGTTGTTGTTTATTTAAACTTGAGTATGAACTTATACAAAATGCAGCAAGATATTTAAAAACAGTTTTATTGATTAAAAAACATCACAATATCGGATTCATATCGGTATCGGCAGCTATCCAAATTTATGATATCGGTATCGGTATCGGACATAAAAAAGTGGTATCGTGCCATCTCTAATATATATATATATGTATGTGTGTATATATATGTATGTATATATGTATATATATATATATATATATATATATATATATATATATATATATGTATATATGTATATATATATATATATATATATATATATATATATATATATATATATATATATATATATATATATATATATGTGTGTGGGATATATATATATATATATGTATATGTGTATATATATGTATATATATGTGTATATGTGTATATATATGTATGTATATGTGTATGTAGTATATATATGTATGTATATATGTATATATATCAAAAACAACAATTATTACGCAATTTATTTCCAATTTTTATCACATTTATTTTTGTAAACATGGTGTTTTAGGTCTGATTGAAGGACTGATGTGATGGTAAGGTGTCCGCTGTTGCCGCGCTTTGAATATAGGTAGCTTTTTTTTTTTAATTTTCACAAGAATTGTTACTTCCCTAGAGTTTTGGCCACCCCAACAATCAGAAGATTCCCTATGAGCAAGCATTTAGCGACAGTGGGAAGGAAAACTCCCTTTAAAAGGAAGAAACCTTCGACAGAACCAGGCTCAGGAAGGACAGTCATCTGCCGCGACTGGTTGGGGTGGGGGAGTGAAAATTAAAAAAAAAAAAAAAAAAAGTGATCATTATTGGAGCAGCTTAATTAATTTTTCCAGTGTAATTTGCTGTTAATATCCTTTTCCAACCCCAGTTTGTGTTTTTGTCAGTTTTGTCCAGGGTGGAAGATGTCATGCTGGAGATTGAGTCTGTATGGTCTTTCATTGTCGATACATGGGAACCTGTTAGAGAGGCCAGGGCTGAAAAAGGGATGCCGGAGAACCTCCGAGGGTGTTATCCGCTGGTGTGCATCCAAGGCCAACATCCCTTTAATTAGGCTGACAAATAAGCGTTGGCCATCTTCTGGTCCTTGTCTAACCTTCATTATATGTTCGAGGTCATCCAGACGTTTAAGTTTCATGTATCGAGTGTCCAGGGACTCATATCCTGTCTCATACTGAAATTGTTCGTCAGTCTTAAATGTCCAGCGCTGTTGGTTGTAGTTGTAGTTGTCTTCAATGAAAAAGTCTTCAGTGTACACGCCAGAGTCTAGAACATGATCTGGTGGCTGACCCTGAGTCTCTATGATGAATTTCAAAACATCATAATATTCATTTCCAGGGTAGAGTGGCACCCCTGTAGCAAGCTCCACAGCTACCAGCCCCAGAGACCACATGTCAATCGCTTCATTGTAAGGAAGGCCAAGCATAACCTCAGGTGCACTATAACCAACTGTCCCCACACGGTGACCAGGAATCACTGCAGACGCAGGACATGCGAGGCCAAAGTCTATAAGTCTGACTTTGACTGGAGACTCATGGCGGTTTACAACCATGATGTTTCCAGGTTTGAGGTCAGCGTGCACTATTCCCACAGAACCCAGGTGGGACAGAGCATTTGTGAGTTGACCTAAAATTGGCCTGACTTCGCTTATGGGGAGACGCCGGTTAATCGGGTCCCGTATGTAGTCCCACAGGCATTGATCAAGGAGTTCAAACTTTAGGCAAACCCGCTCTCTGTCGAGGAAAAAGCCGTTCCATTGAACAATGTTGGCGGCATCTGGATCCAACCTTCGCAGCTGCTCCAGGATGAAAATTTCCTGTATTGCCTGTTGCCGAATATCAGGGCGGCTCTTGTTGACTTTAATGGCAACAGCTTGGTTGGTTTTGGTATCACGACATTTGGCTACAATACCAAAGCCCCCTTCTCCGAGGAAAGCCTCTACCTTGTAGTGGTTTCCCAAAATGCTCCCTTCAACTATTTCAGCCTCATCTGAGCAGAAGGATGGGCTGGCTGACGTGTGTACGAATACTTGCTGAGAAAATTCAACCGAGCTTTGAAAACTGCGGTTGATTTTCTGTGATCTCTTGCATTTCAAGTTTGAAGGGTGCTGACAGACCACAGGGTTTTGTGGTCTTTCAGCACTCATGTCAATGCAAGGAGAACTCTTAGAGAGGCCAGGGTCGAAAAAGGGATGCCGGAGAACCTCCGAGGGTGTTATCCGCTGGTTTGCATCCAAGGCCAACATCTGTTTAATTAAGCTGACAAACAAACGTTGGCCATTTTCAGGTCCTCGTCTAAACATCATTACTTCTTCAAGCTCTTCAAGACACGCAAGTTTTATGTGTCGAGTCTCCAGGGACTCATATCCTGTCTCGTATTTAAATTGTTCGTCAGTCTTAAATGTCCAGCGCTGTTGGTTGTAGTTGTAGTTGTCTTCAGTGAAATAGTCTTCAGTGTACACGCCAGAGTCTAGAACATGATCTGGTGGCTGACCCTGAGTCTCTATGATGAATTTCAAAACATCATAATGTTCATTTCCAGGGTAGAGTGGCACCCCTGTACCAAGCTCCACAGCTACCAGCCCCAGAGACCACATGTCAATCGCTTCATTGTAAGGAAGGCCAAGCATAACCTCAGGTGCACTATAACCAACCGTCCCCACACAGTCACCAGGAATCACTGCAGACGCAGGACATGCAAGGCCAAAGTCTATAAGTTTGACTTTGATGGGAGACTCATGGCGGTTCACAACCATGATGTTTCTACATTTGAGGTCAGCGTGAACTATTCCCACAGAACCCAGGTGGGACAGGGCATTTGTGAGTTGACCTAAAATTGGCCTGACTTCGCTTATGGGGAGACCCTGGTTTTGCCGGTCCCGTATGTAGTCCCACAGGCATTGATCAAGGAGTTCAAACTTTAGGCAAACCCGCTCTCCATCGTGGAAAAAGCCGTTCCATTGAACAATGTTGGCGGCATCTGGATCCAACCTTCTCAGCTGCTCCAGGATGAAAATTTCTAGTTTTGCCTGTTGCAGAATATCAGGGCGGCTCTTGTTGACTTTAATGGCAACAGCTTGTTTGGTCATGGTATCACGACATTTGGCTACAATACCAAAGCCCCCTTCTCCGAGGAAAGCCTCTACCTTGTAGTGGCTTCCCAAAATGCTCCCTTTAACTATTTCAAGCTCATCTGAGCAGAACGATGGGTTAGCTGACATGGTGAAATGTGTCGGCTTGGTCGGAGAATTGCTTAGAAACGTGAGAGTCTCTCAAAAATTTCCAAAAGGGTTTTGGTTGCTGTCAGGTCAAGGTCCGTTAAGCAGTAAAGTTTAACAGAGCAAAGCTCCTATATGTGGGTTTTTTCTCTCAGCAAGATCAAAGGATCAAAGGCATTCTATTTTTAATCAAAGGCATTCTATTTTTTCAGTTAAAAAAATGAAAAAAAAAAATAGTGTTTCAACAGGGCAGGCTGGTGTCCTGTGGGAGGCAGAGGTGATAGGGTAAGGATGCAGAGGATAAGATCCAAGAAAAGATTTACTTATCGGTCAGCTCATCAGCGAGCAGTCGCAGAATCACAGGTGCAGCTTGGCAGGGGATGGAGAGTGAAGACACAAAATCAACAATGACTTAAGGCAAAGTTACAGTGTCAATGTTAGTCTTTATTTTTTCTCAGTGTCCCCTTGAGGGACAGTATGTGTATATAGTTCTTTAGTCATGTTTTAAAAACAGAATGTGAGCCAAGACAGGCCAGAATAGAACAAAAGTACTGACTTCATGCAGATGTAATGTTTTTGCCCTCGGGGAGATGGCAAGTCTAAACATGCCCAAATATAATGCAGTTCTGGCCAGCAGTTATTTTACTGCAACAAAAGAAAAAAACAAAACCTAAACACTGGGTCAAAACCACAGGCTGCAGAGGCTAAGGATCAATGAGGAGCACTTAGCTTTGACTCGGTGTGTGCTTCCATACATTGCCTGTGGAGCCTGTGTACAGTTTAGAGCAAATCATCTGGCTGTCAGGTGCTGCAGTTACATTTTGGCTTCCTCCTATCAGTGTTCTTCTGCAGCAGTTGACACTTAGCCTGAGGAGATATCGGTTTAATTAACACTCCAGCTTCAGCTGCTCGTGGCACCATCCCATCCCAGAGTTCACAGAGTATAAACCTGGTAGCTCGAACACTTAGGCTACGTCCACACGTACACAGGTATTTTTGAAAACGGAGATTTTCCGTTTTCGTTTTAAAAAATAATCCCGTCCACACGTAAACGCAGAAATGAAGGAAAACGCTGCTAGGAACATGCCAAAGCAACAGGTGGCCAGTGTTGGGAACGTATTTAGAATACAAAATATGAATAACTGTATTCCGTTACAGTTACCGTTTTAAAAGGTGGTATTCAGAATACAGTTACTTTGCTGAAATAAATGGATTACACGGCGGTACTTTCCTGTTTCATATTATCGCGGGTCAGGACTGTTTGGGTTTGTTTGACAGCTATGTTCTGTTGTTCCAGGCGGCAGCGTTACGGTTGCCATGGTTACAGGGTGATGCGCTCTCTCTGCGTGTTTCCTGGGTGAGAGAGCGGTTTTTTGTTGTTGTTGTTGTTGTTGTGCTAAGCTAATAGGCAGAATGCTACATGTATAGCCCTAAAGAATGTAGCATGATGGGCAGTGTAGTCCGTGCTGCAGCGAGAATGGACTACCGTACCCGTTATGTGTCTGTGAGCGAGGGAGGGAGAAAAAGGAAAAGTCCGAGCTGTCACGGAGCAAAAAGCTGGAAGCATGTAAATATAATAATAACCACTGCAGCCAAGAAGAGTGCCTGACGAGCCCAGTTGTAAGTAAGCTATTAAGACTCGACTGTACGCTGTGTTCGTGTTTTCCTCCGGAAAAAAATAAGTTCCGTTGGAGCAGCCTTTCAACGCCTCTCTCTGTCTCTCGGAAGCAAAGTGACCCAGACAACAAAGTAAAGCTATTTTTCGGCTACCAGCCTGACACGGAACCCACCGTATTAGCCAGTGGTCCCTTTACTACGGTTCGGAGCCGCGGACCTTCAGTAACAGTAATAAATCACAGCAATAGTACATTCAGGTAGTTGTAAACAGCATGATAATATATTAAGTAATCCAAAGTATTCAGAATACGTTACTCTCATTGAGTAACGTAACGGAATACGTTACAGAATACATTTTGGGGCATGTATTGGTATTCTGTAGTGGAATACATTTTTTTTTTTTTTTTTGTCTGTCCCATTTGGTTCTTAAGCCGTCAGAATTGTTGTCTGAAGACCAACAAGGATACCAAATGGATTTATTTTGCCAAATGGATCATCATGGCATTGCCGTATTGGTCCATTTGATCAAACTTTGTTGTTATTATTTATTTTATTTTCAGTTGTTACAGATGGGACAGACATGACGGGGGGATAGGAAAGGGAGAAAGAAAGAGAGGAAGGAAAAGGAAAACAGAAGGGAAAAGGGACAGTGAGAAAGGGCACTTACAAAGACAAAGAGAAAGAAAAATAAAAATAAAAAAATCTCCTGGATCACCTGTTGAGAGAAAAAGAAGAGAAGAAGCAAGCAAAAAAAACAAAAAAAACAAAGCAACATACTAAACACAACACCATCACGTTAATCTAGCTAAGTGTGAACAGCAGTAAATACTAAATATTGAAAGTTGTTGTGCAGCACGCCCAGGACAGACAGCGCACAATGTGCTTTGAAGTAGCAGCTAAGAAAGGTGTAGTTTATGTCTCACGAACAGTGAACACCCGTGTGCACACCTGTGTGGATCAACGCTTGTATACAAAAAGGTTTCCCCATGTAACTGTCTGCTAGAGGGTGTGGAGGCCCATAGCCCCGTCCCCAGGGCATGAAGCAGGCATGGAGGAGATCCAGGCTCCAGACATCCAGAGGCCCCAGAGTGCGAGAGCCCAAGGAGCACCACCGGAGGGGCATCCGTGCCACCTTCCTGGGAAGGGCTGAGGGATCCCCAGACGAGGGGTCACCCAGTAGCCACGGAGCAGAAGCCAGAGGGGGCTGCACTGGCGTGCCCGCCGGCTCTGCCGGCAGCCAGCTGTGCCAGAGTGAACCGAGTTGCAGGCCCGAGGCCGGAGGCCGAGGGCCCCTTTGCCCCGGAAGAGGCCTGACCGAGCGACAGGCACGGGCCCCGCCAAGTAGCCACCGGGTGTGAGCTGGTGCATACCTGAGCGCCCAGCCCGGACACCAAGAACCACCAATGCACCAACCCCTGAGGGCATCAGTTACCAGCAGGGAGTGTGGTGAGGGGAGATAGGCCTCCACACTTGGAGGGCCTGGGAGTACCCAGGAGGTGGAGTCTAAGACCCGACCTGACATATAGACACAGACAAACAGGCACACACAGACATAAACATGCTTTCCCACCCTCATGCACACATATACAAACACTCAGCACTCACCCAACGTAGGGATAGACATACATAGACATGTACACACAATCATACTCCCCAAACATACTCTATGCCTTGGGTCCAGGTACCCTCGCCCCAGAGGGGAAACGGCACCCAGACCCAAGAGATGTGACCCTTTCCCGGGGTGGAGGCAAGCAGACCGCCCAGGCTCCGCAGCAGCAGGGAGGCCAATCGGACAGCCAACACCTCCTCCCAGCCCCCCGCCCCGATGGCTAGTGGAGAACGGGGGTGTGTGAAGACCCCATACCTCCCTCCTCCCGCTCATGTGTAGTGTTGCTGCGTGTTGTTCTAAAGTGCATTTAAAACAAGGGAGGGCATGGTGCTGCTGCCAGAGAGCAGCAGGTGTTAGCACGGCCCTCCCGAGAACCCTCAATGTCTACATGGATTTAAAATTGAGAGGTGGGCACCGGCGCCAGAGGTAGGGTTGAATACACAGACCGTCCTCTGGGCGCCGTTAACGTGGTCACCCTCAAGGCCCTATATATATATATATATGTGTGTGTGTTATGAGAGTGTGAATAATGTGGATGTCTAAGTTGTGAAGTAAAATTGAGGCACAGGTGGCCAGAAGGGGACAGAGGGGGGGAATGCCTCCCTGCACCCTGGTGACACACCCGCACCCCAAGGCCCTACCTGTGTGGGTGGGTGTGGTGGAGCGGGAAGAGGGAGGCAGCCGGGATGGGAGGAAAAGAAGGAGGGCAAGATGCCTCCTTAGGGCCAACTCCCGGCTGACCCCAGTAGGCACCCCGTCCTCTAGTACCCACCAAAGCAAGGGAGCCCAGGCCCATCCCGATCGGGGCCTACGGCAGCAGCACCGCTAAGCCCCAAGTGGAATACATTTTAAAAGTAATCTTCCCAACACTGCAGGTGGCGATATATTCCTAACCGTGTAGAAATGTTGGCCAATCAGAAGTCTAGAAATAGTAAACAAAGATGGGGCATAGAAGCAGAACCTAGTCCTATGTGTGGAGGGACAGTAACTGTGTGTGTATATGTAAACACTGCAGAGAGTACAATTAACAGCATTTAAACACTGCAGAGAGTACAATTAACAGTAACAGTATTGTAGAAATTCATTTCACCGAACAATAACGTGGGCGCACAGTGTGACGTCAAAAAAGGCGCACACCTTTGACGCTGCCTAAAAGTCGCTTCTCGTCGTTTTCCTAATTGGTCCACAATGTAATTGTAACTTGCAAAAACGGAGTTTTGGAAGAGACATAAAGTGAGTAAAAATATCCACCCTGGCAGGCGTTTTTTTCTTTTAGAAATCTCCGCTCCTTTTCAGTGACCGAAAATAGGCCACGTTTACGTGTGTGTGTGTGTGTGTGTGTGAAAGGTGCAATCCACGCAGCATAAGAAAAATCTGCGCTTTTCAAAATACCGGCACGTGTGGACATAGCCTTAATCATGTTGCTGCTATGTCGCCTCCCAGTGGATGATCATGGTTAAAACCACAACATTCTCCTAAGCAGGGGTGTTCCTGGGCCACATACAATCTTTTTGATCTGGAGCAGGGGCGATTTTAGCCCATTTTAGCACCCCCAAAATGAATCAAAGCACCCCCAAAGATTTCTTACTTTTTTTGGACAATATTTGCTGTCTGTGTGACACACTGCTAAAAATATAAAAACCATACAGAACTTGGTTGAGACATAACATTTTAACAACAAAAGTATAGATAACCCCGCCCCTCCCAAAATGGTTTGTTCCAGCTCGGCTCTCCCCTACTCTGGCTCTAGCGCCGTTGCTGCCAGAGCCATGGTGGCTGAGGCGCAGTGGAGTGGAGGTGTGAGTGCCTATCTTAAAACATATTAGCTGCATTTAACCTTCAGTTACTCTTTATATAGTTAGGTAGGAGTCAGACCATGTTTCTTTTTAGCTGAAAAACCTTACACCAGGTAACCTGCAGTGTTGAAAACGTGTTTTCCGATGATGTTTGCTACCCTACAATCCGTCCTGCTCTGTAGTAAAATCAGCACATTTGACCGTCCTGTTGCTCCCATTGAAATTTATATAGCCAATTTAAAATCTAAAACTTAAAATTGTCCATAGCCTACTGTTGTTACCACTGTCCTGTTTGAAATGGATACTAACTAGCTAACTGACTGAATGCCCATTAACCTTATAACTCCTGTTGTGTGTGTTTGTGTGTGTGTGTGTGTGTGTGTGTGTGTGTGTGTGTGTGAGAGAGACAGCCAGGTTAAGGGATATAAGGAAGTTTTTTCAAAAAAAAGGAGCCACATTCAGGTAAAAGTGTAAAATCAAATGATCCGTCAATAAAGGATAATGTTGGAACAGTGTTTCAATATTTATATCTTTTATTAGATGTTCATGTGGTTTGGTTATTTCCCTTTTGGTTGAAAGTATACTGAGAGAGGACTTTTTGTTAGTGATCTTAATAGTTTTTTGTCATATTAATGTAATTTTTCATCTAATTGAATACAATCTATTTGTGTATGATTGTCAGTCCAAAGAGGGAGAGAGGAAAGAGGGGAACGTGAGGAGAAAGTACAAGGTCAGGAAGAACCAGGTAAGAAAACAGACAGGGAACAGTGACGGGCAAAACTGAAACTGTTAAACTGACAAAGAGAAAAAACCTGATTTTACTCACACAATCAGGAAGTTGTGCTCTCCCTATATTAAAGCTGCTATACAGAATCTGCAAAACAAACTGGGTTGAAACATTTTTGACCCTCTTTAACAACATTCCAACATAACATTATAATTGATTGGGGAGATTAAAATTAATCATATATTTTTATGTGGTTCAGCCACAACTCTACTAAAACCTCAGCCAGTAATACGTAGGCCAACTTTTGGACCGTCCAGTTGTCTGTATGACTGCCGCAGTACAGTATCAGAAAGTGCCAAACGGTGCCCTGGTGGAGTGAGGAGCTGTAAAGAGAAGCAGAGTGCTCTGTTTATATTCTAAAACTGTTTTAAGCTAGCTTGTTTCAAAGATTCTGTACTGCAGCTTTAAATGTTTTCCAAAAGCACACATACACTTATCAGTGTTTCTCAAACTTTTTACAGTGTGTACCACCTGAGAAAAATGTCAAGCTCTCCCAAGTACCACTATGAAAGCATGAAACTCATAAATCTTACAACACAAAATTAGTATTATTAAATTAGTAAATTTAGTATCTGCAGTAAAGATTTTTATTTGTAATAATTTATTCTGTTTTGGGAGTGTTTTTTATGTATCTGTATTATATTATACATACACATTAAAAGTGAATCTCTGTCCAAAAAATGCACAGTTTACTTTTTACTCACTATGAGCATCATTCATTATTCTCCCCCAGTAAGGTTAGGATATGGGTTTTTTTTTTTATTATTCCAATCCATTCTTCTTTTGCAGCATTTAAATAACCTTTATCAGATTTGATGGTTTTGTTACAGACTTTTCAAAAAAAGTGTTTTGCCTTTCTTTCTCAAATGTGGGGATTAAATTGTGTTAAAATGTACAAAACAGTGATGTCATGTTTTGAGACGAGGACCCAGGCACAGAGGGACTTGTTGAATTTAAGAATCTTATGATTTAAGAAAGAAATTTGCAGACTTGCACAGAGATGGTAAAATTATGATGACTGATAACAGAGATGAAGACAACAGACGATAAGGACAGGGAGGAACAGGGGTTTAAATGCACCCAGGAGACAGTCAGAGAGAACTTGGGACAACTGGAGACATTTAAGGATACAGGGACCGACAGAGACAGGGAAGAAGTCTCATTGTGACGTGTAAAGTTTATCTTGCCTGGATGGGCAGCTCTCTGGGTGCTCAGCACCCCCAAAGCTCTAATCCTAGAATCGCCCCTGATCTGGAGTGAGAAAAATAAAAATAAACTGAGAAACATTATTTAAAAAGGAAGCACTTGTGTTATTAAAATGTTATTAAAGTGCAACAAAGTGCATTCTGAAGATGTTTAAATGCTTAGAAAAACAAAAGCCATGAGTCCAAATGCACTCTGGCCCCTTAAAAGTTTTGCCAAATGCTAGAATGCGATAAAATGCAATAGTGCTTTCTGAAAGTCTTTCAAGGTTTTTTCCCACCCATTTTCAGTCCAGTCCTTGTACCAGACCCTTTTTAGAGGTTTCTTTTTAAACCCACTTAACACCGAGCTGTGAATTATTCAAGCATAAAAAATGTACCCCACTCGAGGGATGAATAGATGTTATGTCTACACATAACAGACAATATTCTAAAATTGTATCTTTAGAAACTTTGTTAATAGCAGCCTGTTGCAAAAACAATTTTTTGTTGATTCCCAAAGAGCTAAGAAAGGCTGAAGAAAACATACCTTGATAGAAAAAACAGAGTGGGGCACCCTCAGTCATAGACTGGCCTCCCCAGAGCCTGGGCGTCAATATTACTGTAGCAGTGTGGGATCATCTTGACAAAGAACAGAAAAAAAGGAAGTCAGCATTCAAATAAGAGCATTTAATGCCCTTCAAGAGGCCCGGAGAAGAATAGGAAATATAAGAAACGACAAGAAAGCTTGGCTAAAAGAGTTCAGGCTGTTGTAAAGAATAAAAGTGGTCATCTCAAATATTGACTTTCATATTTGTTATTATCAGACAGTCTTTTTGCCTTTTATACTTTTTCCATGCCTATTTGCACATCTTCAATAAACCAAGAGGGGTGGCTCAGAGGACTGTAAGGACCTTACTGCAATTTTCACACTTTGCAGTTAGTCACCGGGACAGCACGGGCCCTTTCACGGGTCCCCGAGCCGCGCGTTTGATACCTCTGAATCTTTTCCTTCGTCGCTTCCGTAGTACAACTGGTCAGTGAAGTTAGCTCAAAGGGTTTCAGGCTTGAGTTCCGGAAATGGGGGTTTAAATAAGGGCGAAATGAATTCCCACAATACCGCTTGAAGATTAAAAAATAATAATCAGAATACATTTTAATTTTTATATATATGTATATTTTAAATTTTCCTCTTAAATACAACTAATATGGGGAGAGAGAGGCAGCTTCTTTAGGTAATTTCAACGGAAGACAGCAGTTTTATTTTGAAATTTCTCCGGAAGACGTTACAGCGTGTAGCTTAACTGTTGTATACCAAACTCTGACGAAGAATGGAAATACGCTTTCTTTTATTTACGTTTTTTTGTGTTTTAATCACGAGTTTGTCACTCTAGTTTAACTTCATAATGTAGAAGAGCTAGCTAACGCTCGCTTGCTGTGGGTAAGACAGCGGACAGCCGGCACAGAGGGACGGTTACTTTGTTCACCCTCATCCGCACGTCTCACCGCTCTTCGGTCATGTTTCTGTGCCAAACACATTTTGTGTTTTGGGGCATTTTAAAGGGTCACTTCTTCGGCCACTCTGTACGTGGAGGACCTACGGTGCGCTATGACTTCTAGCTAAACTCGACTGACTGGTCGTCGTCATGCCGAGAGAAGCGACGTTCCCTCCGCTGACGGTGACTGTGCTGGCAGCGCTGTGGGTCAGTGTGGGTCGGTGCGATGTCTTCGGATCTCTGGGGCAAGGATGTGATAATGGAAAGGTAACAATCTCACTACCTGTGTGTGTCTGCTGGTGTTAATGACATCCATGGTTTAAGTCATGTGGTTTATAACCAAGTATTGGTGATTAAAATGCACTTATTTTACGTGTGTGTGTGTGAGATAGCTCTCTTTGGACAGGGACCTGCCTGCGGATGCTGTTTATTGGGACTGTGCTGCGTCTGCATGGCCAGAGTTTACTCAGGTAAACATGGAAAAATCATACACCTTAGTCTAACACATTACCACTATAATCACTGTGGCTCATATGGGAGGGGTGTGCTGCACTTAGACTGGTTGCCAGGAAATGCAAACAATCATAAGAATGAGACTGTTGTGATAAACCCTGCACACACAGCAAATGAGCTGTTAGAGCTGCTCGACCCACTTCGAATCACCTTACGGCCTCACACTGTTACATATGGTTGTCAGTTGTTCGGATTGCTTTGTTCCCAGATTACAAGTGTTCCCTCTAATTCCTCTTTTCAGAGACTTCCGAGTATTGACACTGTGTACAATCCTGAGGTGAGTAAACACCAGGCAGTTTACTTAAGGATCTCATATCTGGACTTTTTACGCAACCTTTGGCCCTCGAAACATGAAGCATGACATGGTTATCTCCTAAAATCAAAGTGCAACTTGATAACACTCCAAACAAGTCCCATTCATAGTTCACAAAATTTGGAACCCATTCATTCTTTTATTTTCTTAACCATTTTTTCCTCATGTACTGTCCTGAGGGAGCTGGAGCCTCTCCCAGATGACATTTGAAACCAGTACATGTAATAGCTCAAAAGCCTTACCAAGCAAGTGTGTTAGTTGCAACAAGATTCAGTTTGAGTTAACCAAACCAGCTTTTTTGCTTAGTAAAAGTAATTTGTGTGAAATTTACTAGAAGCTAACTAAGTGTTTGTCTTGTGTGCTTGATGTTTTCACTGCAGCCAGCTAGGCAAATATGCATGGATAAATCTATCTCCTACTATCACCGCATTCCCAACAGGTGAGTGTAAAGGTTTGTGAGTAAGTTCACTAGAGCTGCAAAATAACTTACTGGACGGCCACACAATTAGTTCTGTTTGTACAAAGAGCTGACAGATACACAAGCTTAGTATTGTCACAAAAAGCACTGTTTTACTACATTAAAGCAAGCCACACACTGGCCACTTTATGAGGTACACATTGGTAATACTGAGTTTGACCCCTTTTGGCTTCAGAACTACCTTAATTCTCTAGAATGGCATAGATTCAACAAGGTGCTGCACAAATTACTTACATCTATAGTAACATTAAACGACCAGCGGGTGGCAGGGTATGGAGTGACACATCAGTGTCCAGTGTAGTGCTTTATGTGCAAGTATACCATCAACACTGACACAAATACAAGAAAACAGCCTTTGAATAGCTGTCCACTGTAGTGACCACTATGCGTGAAAGGGTTAAGGCTTTTGAAGACATTAACCTGTGTTTCTGTGTTGGTGTTTGTGTTGCAGTGGAGCATACAGACCAATAGGAGCAGAGAGCGGAGAGTACTTGTACTGTCCTCCTCAGCGGTGGCTCAATAATTTGCAGGTTAGTTGCACTATTGCACATGTTTTGCTGCTGCCTCTGCCTTTGTATCTTCTGAAACATCAGTTTGTCTGTTCATCGGAGAGATATGTGCGTCCTGTGTATTCTGTGTAAACTGAGCCTTTTTGCAGCACTCTCAGGACATGTATTTTTCAGCACTCAGTCACATCCATCCTGAGGCCATACTTTATTGATTGACTTACTTTTTTCCCTCCACTAGTGTATGCCATTTAAGCTTATAGTAACAACCTGTTAATATGGGGGGAGCATCTTCAGTTAGTTTGCAAAACTGTTTTAACAACAAGCAGCGGATCACTTAGAACCAACAGTTAGGAAACCTTTATTGTCACCTCACTGAAGTACAGCAAAATTATGGGTGTGACTGTTCTGTGCATTAAAGTTCATTAAAGCACACAACACTCCATAACTCTACACAGCTACACAAATACTAGCGTTTAACAACTAACAGAGTAACTTTATACTGCTAAATAAAAACCACCCTAAACACACCTCCCTATGGTTAATCATCATCACTGTGGCAGTGCACGGTGTTATACAGTGTGCTCATTTAATGTCAAGGTCAGTGAAGCACAGCTTAGCAACTGAGGTCTCTATATGTTTTTGTTATCTGGTGTTACTTACTCTAACATCAGTGCTCAGGCTAAGCAGTCACAGGAAGTTATCACCTTCACGTAGATCAGTCAACCCAGCGTTGTTTTTGTTTTGTGTTTTTAATACTAGCCCTGTGTGTATTAACATTAAAAAAGGGGGGATTGCTGACAGCATTAAAAAGCCTGGACAGACATACTGGTAGCACAACAGCATTTTCTACAAGGGAGGAGCTAACTGTAAAATGAGAGAAAATGCAGAGTTTTTAGATAAAGTGTTTTGCCCTGTCAATGTGGTGAAGTCATCCTGTACCCTTAGCAGAAAAACAGTCCCAAAGCATAGTTTCCACCTCTGTGCTTGACTGTTGTGTTGTGATGGTGATCTTTGAGTCAGTATCAAACCACCTTGCATTTAATAGATTTACTTGTCTGAAGCATTTATAGCCATACCATGAATAACAATAGCAGGACTGGAGTATTTCTTTGTTTTTCGTTCCTCGATCCATCAATTTCTTAATCTAAGTTAGGGTATTATACATTCATAACTATGACCAATTTAAAATCACTCATTAACAAAACAAGCATTTATTTCAGCATTTATTTATTTATGTAACTTTTTTAATCACAGCAAACATTTTTAATTGTAACAGTATGGAAAATGTGTATAGTTTGTACGGCATGCACCAAACCAGGACCTCTCCTAAAAGGAAGGCAGCCACTATTAATACACCTGTGCCTTCTCTATCGTGACAAGTAAAAATGTGTGCTGGGAAGGTCAGTCGCCTACCTTTTTTTGGTTTCTGCTTTAGGAAGCAACGCTTGTAAAATCCGAATACGGTAGATAAAAGCACAGAGGAATGGGGCGGTTGTTGACAGTAGAACACACACCCAATTCTTGAGTTACAAATTAGCTTTTATAAAAATCCAAGCTGAAACTCGTGTTCGTATCAAACTGCAGTCGATACACTGTGTGTAGTATTAAGTGCAGCTTACGAGTAAACCAGGCAGGTGTACCAGCAGTTATGTTCTACGCGTTTGGACCCTTGGTAGCAGGGTTGACACTGACTATGAATTTTCCTTGAAAATCACAGATTTGACCTCCTGCAGTAATATGCCAGCATGTAATGTGGATCGCAGCTAGTTCTCAGCTATCATTCTCCACAGAGAGAACATCGACCAATAGGCATATTGTTGTTGTTTTTTTAAAGCAACATTAGAAGGACTAATCAGAATATGTTATTTGATATAATGTTTATGTTGTTATAAGCGCTTGAGTATACAGATGTTAATGAAAATTAATCATAGAATGCTGCAGTAATGGTGGATAATGGGGAGATTCTGGTCACACGTGCGGTGTTCTGTGTTTTGTAGCGTGGAGCGGCTGTTTTGCTCTACCATCCGTGTGCACCGCCTCGCGAGCGTCAGATCCTGTCCGACTTGGCTCGCTCCTGTCTGCAGTCCTACATCATGACCCCACACCCACAGCTCAATAAACACATGGTAAGAAACACTTTCAGCAACCTTTGTTCTCATCAGAATTTGTTGGACTTCTGGGATGTTAAATATGGATGTTTGTCACATTTAATACCATTTCAGAGTGGAACTCAGAATCTCGGAGAGAGACAAAATGCAAAAGCATTGTTTGCTTTAAGAAGACTTTTTGAGGGTGTTGTCCTGTCATTGAACTGTCAGTTATTCGTTAAAACAGCCTTTTTAAGAGCACTCAGGCAGTATCGATAGTCTTGTACTTCATGGCATCATGAAGTACAAGATAAGTTTTTAGCCTCTGGGAGAAGGGAAGTTACTGAGTGTGTTTTCTCTGCTCTGTGCTCAGCCTGTAGCTTTTGTGTCCTGGGGTCGCACCTTGGAGCTGTCCACCGCCGCGTCTTTAGACGTCTGTGATTGGCTGGAGGTCAATCACAGAGGTCAGACTTCAAGAAAAGAGTCTGATGGTGTGACACAGATGAGGAAGTATGCCCTGCTGCTGACCTGGTCAGCAGAGCTGCATCAACTAGAACAAACAACAAAAATGAAGGTTGGGAAACACGACTCAAGATTGAGCTAGCTTTGTTGAGTTATGTGATGTTTTTTAACATACAGACAAGTAAATAAATGAGTAATTTCAGTTGTCTGATATAACTAACATTGCAGGATTCCCTGAGGCAGTGTTGTGAGCGGACCATCTATTCTCTGTTAAGCGGAGCCACAGAGGCTGAACTAGAGCACAGCGTTAAGACCGAACGCTCAAAACAAACAAAAGTGGGAAGCAAAACCAGGCAGATGAGAGCTGCCCTGAACAACAGTGAGTTTAATGTTGACAGCAATGAGAGCAATAACACTATGGCAAATGTCTCCAGAACTGTTCCTCAGCGGTCAGGAGATGGTCAGAATAACAGCAGCACGCTTGGATCATCAGCAGGTCAGAGGAAACTCTTTGATCTTTCTAGCTCCAGAGAAGCTCCTCAGGTTCCATCTCAAGCCTCTAAACCCAGGCTCACAGCTCCCTTGGCCTTAAATATGTCTGAGACAGAGGCTCAGAAAGGCCTCAGAAACCTAAACCAATCTGCTGTTTCTGCACATGGTGTGAGCAGTAAACGCACCTTTACCGACAGGCCTGAAGCCCTGACTCTCAAGGAAACAAACTCTATTAAACACAATATCAAAGTGGACAACTCCAAAGAGAAAATCCTCGACTCATCTAACGCCAACATGGAGGATAATGAAGTGGTAGATGTAAAGGAGAGAGAGCTGGAGCATATGCAGATCCACGGTGCCCCAGGATCTCACCAAAAAAGTGAAAGCACCGGCTCCGACTCTGTGCCCAAACCCCAGTCAGAGGCTCAGGCACAACAGCATCCACAGGCAGCAAGCCACAGCCAGCCTATCAGCCGTGACTGCGACAGTTGCAAACCAGGTGAACACTGTGACTGTGCCAAGGCCTCGGGATCAGAGGCCCAAGCTGCTGCTGCTGCTGCTGTTGTACGTCAAGAACTGCAAAGGACCCCAAGGACGGACGAAGCGGTGTGGGCAGCAGCAGCGCTAGGCTTCCTGCTGGTTCTCCTGACTCTGTCAGTGCTTCACACTCGCCTGTACCGCCACTGGAGGATCACGCCGAGCCTTTACTGGCATGACCCAAGTGAGGACTACGACAGCGTTGCAGGTAAGGTCATCAGAGATGAAGAATAGAGCTGTTATGCCCTAAATTAAATTAGAGTTTTTGTGAAAGATACACATTCTCTTTTAGGTGGAGCTTACAAGCCAACCTTATTCCTGTTATGTTTTTTCTTCCAGATGTGATCCGCAGAAGATTGCGAATTGCAAAGAGAAGGCGGAAAAGGGGCAGAAGGCAAGAATGCGTTCTCCTGCCGAGCTCCTCCAGCTCAGATGAATGAATGTCCGTAGAACTGAAAGAAACACCCCCAACACTGTTTGGAGTGAACTCAAGTGATGAGGGGGAAGAGGGGACCTGAAGGAAAAGAAAAAGGCTGTGTTATGTATGTTGGACTCATCTTACATGTAGCTGTCTTGTACCTACGGTGTGCAGTTTATCTGAGAGAACCTAAATGCTGTAAATGGCACAGACTGTAGCAGCCCTACAACCACAATCAACAGGCTCAAAGCAATTTGACAGAGGACCTAACATGTCATATTTTTAACATGTCAATTTTTTTTTTCATTGAAAGGACAAAAAAATTGTTTTATTATCCAAAAGAACAGTTAAATTATAACCAGCCATTCCCCAAATCGTTCCAAAAACTCTTAAGCCTTAAAAATGTTTTCATAATTAGTTTTACAGTAATGTTTCTTTTAACTGTAAAGGTTTGATATGCGAAATGTAAGTTGCTGTTGTAAGCAACGCTATGTTTGTGTTGTCATACAAACATATGAATAGCTGCATTCTGGAGATGCGATTGTGTGATTTGTAAAGAGTGAGTCTACAGGTACTTGGATTAAAATTAAAACTGTAAAGTTAGAACATCCAGATCAGTAATGGATGTGTGGGGAAAAAAACCACAATTATCCACTCTTTTTGAAGAAGAAGGAGGCGAGAGCGTGAGCTGCACTGTGATGATCCAGACCACAATGGAAGGCAGAGTGAAAAGCTTTTGCTGAATGATCTCAAATGTACTTTTGCAGTTCCCATCATAGATGTCAGATTGTATACGTAAAATGGTCCATTAGTTTGCAGATGTGGCATTGCACATTTACCAGTTCAAAATAATAAAAAGCATAACAGGTTCACTTTAAGTGCAAGATGGTCAGGTTTTGGTTTTTTGTTCCCCCAAACACTTGTTGATGTAAACTTGCAAAAGCTGTGGCTGAATATTGATATGTAAACAACTTTTGAAGGTGGAACTATTACTCAATACTTTTTAAAATTACCTTTAAAAAAAAGTACAAACATGTGTAAAGGCAATTACGTTTAAATTAAATATTACATTTGTGCGAAAACAAAGCTGACAACAACAGAAAATAATGACATGCTTTACTTTTCAGCCAAGCGGAAATTTAGCTTTAAATTACTGCTTACTTTGCCTGCCTACACGTGCAGATTAGCACGATCTGCAGCGTTTTGTGCCTTACGACATTTCCACCAGCATCATCTGCAGTCAAGTTTCTGCTGTCAACAGTGAAAGGCTCGAGTACATCATCTCAACTGAAACGCTCCTTGCACATGTACTAGGGGGGAAACCCATATAGTAACACAAAGAAATGCAGGCAAACCCTGGACAATTAAATTGTTTTATTATTTTATTACAAATGTACAGCTTATGAGTTTCCATTACGATTGACCTTTTTAAGTCGTTGTTTTCCCTACTTTACAGTTCTTAATGTCTTCTGTTAAAAGATAACTCTCCCATCTCCCAAACTGTTGAGCTGTGAAGAAACACAGGAATGGCGACAGCACAGGCTACAGTGCACTGTCACAGCTGAGAATCTGATGTGTGTGTGCATGCGTATGTGTGTGTGTTAAAGTCTGGCTGAAGGGTTAATGTTTGTACCTGTGCATGGCTTGGTCCAACCGATAAGTTCAGGGTGAGTGTCTGATGTTGTCTATGTGCTAAATTCTGAACAGAATGAAGGCATATAAAGTCTGCAAAGTGTGACAAAACTGACACAAGCATTAAACATTCACACTAGAGGCACCCTATGTAGTGTCCACTAACTCAGAGGAGGACTGGGCCATGTGCATTTTTAAGACCCCCCCCTCCTCGTGATCTTTTGAGATGACTGTAGTGTTAAGCCCAAGTGTGCTTCAGACCATACCCCCACCCATATTTCCATATGCCAAATTCAATCCTGCACCCAATGTACTTGAGCTAAGACCTTTGGGAGAGTGCAGTACATACTGCAGATCCTACTTCATCCAGCAGGTGTTTGAAAAATAGTGCAACTAAGATCAAAGGAGACACGTTGTCATTCCCATCTTCCCATGGATACGAGTAGGATCGTTAATATGTACAACATGACTACATAGTAACACCATAACGTAACCTCACAACATTTGAACAACTGCAAGTGCATCAGGTGCCAAGACTTAAGAGGTGAGCAAGGACTTGGTGAACAGAGGTCATGGCCTGAAGCCCATTTAGGCCAACAAATAGATAAATATCTCACAAACAAAACCTACAGCTTAATATAAAATATAGCATGAAAAATATACGTTCATATATATATTTATATATATATATGGCTCTAGACTAAAACATGGGCAATCATGATTAAAGGGGACAAGTTTTTCTTGCTGGCCCCCTGTGTGTGTGTGTGTGTGTATGTATAAGTGTGGTAGTATTTCTGTTGTATCAGCAGTCAGTACGAGATCACCGCAACTCAGCCAGTCATACAGGAGATGATGATGATGACGATGTGCAAAGGCATTCAATATTAAACAATGATACATTTCAAGAGTTTTTCAACGCACGGTCCAAGTTTCCCTCCCATGCAGAGACATGTGTGCAACTATGTCAAAGACTGAGGGGACATGGACTGAAATCCCACGTAGTGATCAGAGTAAAAGATTTAAAAAAAAATACATATATATAAACCATAAAATATTGGGGGGGAAAAAAAAAGTGGACAGAGAAATGATGAGGCATTACCTCAAGGTGTTTGGAGCCGATTTGTCATCTTGTGGAAAAAAAAGGCAGCAATACAAGACACAAACTGAGATGCGACTGTAGTTTGATCCTTCAGTGTTTCAGGTGAGTAACTGAACGTTCAGATTACAAAACAGAGCGAGGTGAGGAAATCTCTCTGTTACTGAGGAAACCAGCTGCGGGAGCACAGGTTTTAGAGTAGAATCTTAACTTTAAGAAAAGGGAAAGAGAAAATAAAAGAGGGCAGTCCTCCCAACGCGTTTACAGATATGACCATTTTTGTTCGGCACAGTACGCGACTGACATAAGTCGGCTGAACTGCACTGAGTTTTGTTCCCAACGCCGTCTGCAGAAAGGCGGATGGCTAAAAAGTGACTTCTGTGGCCCAGATCAGCAGGCTGTGACGGAAAACTGCTTGCAGGCTTCCACAGCTTGTCAAACAGTCAAGGGTCAAAACAAAAAAAAAAAACATAATAATACTTGGCAAACTAAATCAAGTGCACCTCAGAAGGCTATCTGCGATCCTGGTTGCCAGATCTGGTGCTTTTGTTTTTTTCTCCACAGGTCTACTTTTAAAGCTCAACTCCCAACACACCAGTGTGTCCACTTAATGACACTCAACAGTTACCAAGTAAAGCACCCGTGCCGCATAAGCACTTTTTGAGGAAGACTGTGGCTTAATCCTCCATGCGCAAACCAGATGTTCTTATTATTCTGCTTGGCACTGCGAAAAAATGATTACAAGGTGATTCTGAGATGATTCCACTGGCTCTGGTAATGAGGCGAACAGTAAGAGAAATCAAGCGCAAAAAAAGAGAGGGAAAAAAAAAGACAGCTGAGGACATAAAGGAGGAGCAGTTTTGATCCTGGTCCTGCCATAATGCATCATGCCTTTGGCAACTGTTCAACCCCCCACGGCCATAAGATGTATATATCACAAGATGAAGGAAAATGTAATAAAAACTCAACTGTCTTTGAAAAGGAGCGCTTGAGAAATGTCGAGGACCGTTTTTTTCACAGGCTGATTTGTGTGTTTGTTTGTGTGTGTGCATGTAGACTTAAATCCCAGTAAGAGGTTAACACATACTCCCACCTGTCTCCATATTCAACTAAATGAGACAAGGAAAAAAAAACATACATAAAATTAAAAATGACAGTCAGTAAAATTATCAATACAAAATAAAACAATAGGCAAGAAAAAACAACAACAATAACAATAAATCACAATTATTCCAGTGTAAGGGTTTTTGTTTCTGTAAGTCAGTAAAAAAAAAAAAAAAAAAAAAAAAGTATTTCTGTCAGACCAAACAGACCTGCACATTCAAAAGGCAAAAAAAGAAGAGGAAAGAAAGGAAAACATGCCAGATCATGCTGTGTACCACCAAAAGAAAGGGAAGGTGATGGGTATAAAAAAAAAAAAAAAAAAAAAAAAAAAAAAAAAAAAAAAAAGCTGGAGCCCCTCCTGTAAATGCTCACCCCCATGTGGAAAGAAGTGTGGGAATCGGACTGAGTGGCCTGCAGGTCCTTCTCTGCACCGGACGCTCATCCTGCCTGGGACAGCGTGGGGGTGTGGGGACAGAGAGACCAGAGGAGGGGGTTCAAAGGGAATAGAGGAAAGAAGAGGAGGAAGGACATCCAGACTGCTCGTAAGGACGGAGGGATGGAGATGGCGTGGAGGCTGGTCTATCTACTTCTCTCTCAGAGCATACGCTGCCTCCCTCCCGAAGCGGGAGAGGGAGGGACGATGAGTGACAAGTGAGAATAAATAAAGCAGTCTATGACACGTATGCTCGTCACAGTTTGAGCAGTTTATGGTACACATCCCATTCCAACAGTCTGCTAAGGTCCCTGCGGGCTGTGGTTCCCGTGTTGGATCCTTCCTCTCGTCCTTTCCTACTTTCGCTTCCACGCGTGTGGAATTTTTTTTCCATTCACTGTAGTGTTTCTATCATACAAACGTCCTCTCCTTTGCTTCCATCCAATTCCCTTCCTTTCTCTTTTCTCTTCCTCATGTCAGCCTTGCTCCCCCGTCACTTCAATCCCTTACCCTCCATCCTGTAGTGTGATCGTACTCCCCTCCCCTCCCACCCCCTGCCCCTACCTCTTTCTCCCTCTCCCGGAAGCCCCCTCCCATCCCACTTTAAACCACACATGCACTGATCCTCTCTCTTTCTTTTGTCGGGTCACTGTTTCTTTTCACGAGTGGTGATTGTGACCAGTTGCTTGGCAGCCTTGGCGATGTCATAGGCGCACTGGATGACCTGCTGAGTGAGAAGCTGGTAGTCTACTGCGGGAGCGCCGGGCTCCGAAGGCGCCGCCTTACGGCACTCCACCTGCAGTCGCGAGGCACTGGAAGCCAACAGGCGGAGAGAACAGTGGACTGCATCCAGTGCTGGGCGCTGCAGAGAGATGGAAGCAATCAGAAAAAAGAAAAAAGAAGATGTAGATGTAGATGAGACACACAGTGTGAGAAATAAAAACACAAGCACAGGGCACTTACTTTGGGGAAGAGTGAAGCCATCTCTGTGACAGCAGAGTGGATCTTCTCAGAACACGGCACAAAACTGAAGAGAGAAATGATTCTTTAACTGAGGAGTCAAATGAGTCAAGGACTGTGCAGCAGCACTAATGCAGGTGAGCAGGAAGACTCCTGTGGTAAAGAGGGAGCTGGTCCAGGAAGCAAAGTTTATCAAACTGGGAGTTTGAGTGACTCACGTTAAAGGGGGGTAAAAAAAGAAAAACAGAGGTCACACAGCAAATCCACTTAGGCTAGGAGTTTATAGTGTGCCATTTTGGAGCAGTGATTTCTGTTGGTGTTATGTTTGCGCAGGTTTAGATTTTTAAAGAGATTTAAATAGATTTCTTAAGACCAGCAGTATTTATCAATAGGAAAGTTTAGTGTGCTGTAATTAAATAAAACAAAAGAGTTGAAACTGAGGAGAAATGCTGCCTTGGCCTCAAACTACAATAAGTTCATTCTTTCCTTATTACACCTATCGTCATTGGCCCTTGGTTACCCTGGTGACCATAAGTATGAGACTGCAAATACAAGCACCCACAACATTCTGAAGAGATTATATTTCTTATGTGGCTTCCTCTAGTAAAAGCTGGAAAATATTGCTAGCGTAACAGTTCAGCCTACGGCCACTGGAGTTAACAACTACATTCTCACTGTGCAGCTGTCGACTATCATTCACATCAGAGTTTACCATTTAAAAATGGAGATGAAGGTACTGTCTATGTCTATCAGACATGTGCTGCTTTGCATTAATCTGACGGCACCTGAGCATTTCAGTGCACCCCGGTCATTCTGCTGGAAGGGTAAACTTAGGGTTAGGGGACACAGCACCAGTATAAACTGCATGCGGTCACATGATCTCCTGTGTCTATGAGCTGCTCAGCTCTTTACAGTATTTACAGTAAGATTACTTAAATCACCATTTCTGACCCGGGGGAGATTTTCTTTTAACCGTTTACAGGTTTTATACATGGTCTTATATTTCCACCCCTAGTATATTCTTCTTTTCTGTCCTCTGTCTTTCTTTCACATCTTTGTGATTCGGCCTCTCGTAATGTCAACATCAACTGTTTGTGAATTGCTATGATCTGATTTGATATTGTGTTTTTTTGTGATTGAAATCAAGAAAAACACAAGCATGACATTAGCTTAACTCAACTTCTGACAGGCTGGTTGTAAGACACAATTAGATTTGTAATGTGTATGCATTTTATTTTAAGATGAAAAGGATTGTGCCACCATTTTTTCACCTACCTGTCGTGTTTGAACTCCTGAGCGGCCCTGAGCAGCTCCTGGATGTTCTTAGTCACCTGCTCAGTCTTCAGTATGACATCCTCTGTGCAGGGCAAGGTGGGGTCTGGCTCACCCCCCTCCCCACCCCCACCGCCTCCCTCCTCAGGCTCCCCACGGCCTTCTTCTTCACTGCTGCGGCCCATACTGGAAGGGGAAATGCATTACCCGCGCAACAATTAAAACCTCCTATTAGGGACAGTAGGTGACATGGCCAAATGTCAACAGCTTGTGGCCCTTGTTTCTAACTAAAAACTGTTACCTCCACATTTGTGTTATAAGTAAATAAAAACCCATTCCGTACATGCATTTTAAAAATAAGATCATTAAAAAAGTAGAAAAGTTGGTGGTTTGTGTTAGAAGGTTAGGGGATCTATTTTTTTTAAAACCTTCATATTTACATTCAAACACTGACCTTACTGAGGCGTCGTACATTTGTGTGTTGTCGTAGTCACTGTCGGTGCCACTGCCGTGCTTCTCTGGTTTAGGGACCTTGAAGAAAAACACAGCAGCAACTTAATAATCATCACACATCCTAATTATCACACATCGTGTCCTGTAAGTATACCTCCTCAATCAAAATTCTAATTTTCATTTGTTTCCATTAAAATTGAGATGTTTTGAACTGATGTCCATTAAATGGGACAAATATTACACTACATTTGGTATGTGGGTAATTCTAACGGGATGAGGGATATTCTGTGATTGAATCACACGATTAGGGCCAACAGCAACAGACCTATGAGACACTGGTTTGGATAAAACAATGTAAGCCAATAATTTCAACTTTCTGAATGCATTAAGTGGAGGATCATAAAAAGAAATGAAGAGCCAAAACAACAGCAGCTCACCATGTATCTACCCATCTCTGCAGATCCAGACAGATACGGACTCCCTGAGCTGCCCTTCCTTACCTGGGAGGACAAAGGGAACACAAGGATAGAGAGGATGAGAGAGAGATGGAGGAGCATGGGTGAGGCCAGAAAGAAGATTAAAAAGAAATTGAAATATTAGCAGAAAGAGACAGATGATGAAATGAGCAGGGGAAAAAAGAAGCGTGGGGACAGAGAGAAGAAGTTTGTTTTTTTTAAATAAACAGCAGGAAAAAAAGGCAAACGAGTCAGTGAGAGCAGCACTGAACAACTCAACAGCTCGCCCATCATCTCAATCTACTCTACATGCCTCGCTGCTTATCTAACAGTAAGCAAACATACTGTCCACTAATCTAGCTGCTTCTGATTGACTTACACACGGCACACAGCATCTAAAAAGAGACTACCTATACTTAATACTAATGTTGATCTCTGAAAAACAGAATACATAATTACATACTGTGAGATAATACTACAAACTCAAAGATGAAATGGCAAACGATGCAATGACAGACAGAATGCTTACATCCAGAGGATGCACGGCTGCACTGCAGTGAGCAAAGAACGGACAGGTGAAGAGACACACAGACAGAAAACAGACAAACAGGTAAATCTCTGTGTGAAGTAACAGTCACCAACTTGGTGCGGCGGTGAGGAGTAGTTGTGTCTGCATTCTGTAGCTCTATTAACGTGCTGTAAACTAAATGCTGCTGAACTGCTCACCTGGTTGTCTGCAATATGAGAAACTTTTTTTTTTTCTTTAAAGTGGTGGTGAAACAAAAATGAACTTCTGTGCATCTGTGTGTGTGATCCCAGCATTTCCAGATTAAGCAACTGTCCAGCAGCAAAGACGTCAAAGGGGTTTGAAAAGGTCAAAGTGTGCAGAGCAGGCTATGCAGTGGTGTATCAGAGGCTTTTGCCAGGCAGCAGAACAGAAGAAACAGTCCTTTTTGGGGGGTTTTCCCATCTTTCTCCTTCAGGTCACACGTATGCACTCCATCATTTATGCAGTTATAAAGCTCAATATTACAATATTTTGAACACATAACAAAACTTCCCTTAAAAATGGGTTCGTGCACAACTGGATCTTTTGAAAGAGAAGGACTGAGAACTGAGATGCAAGGGGAAAGAAGAGGGGAAAAAAATGTAAAGATCAGGTTCAGACCATCACCTATTTAATCAGGCCAAAGACAGGCAATCAGAGCCACCGAGGCGAAGGTGGTGAGTGGAAAGGGGACAGGGCCGTTCTAACTTACGCTGGCTGTGTTGAGGGGCTGCAGGCGGGGCGTTAGGGAGTCCAGGACTGGGGGACCATGGGCCGTGGGGCCGGGGGCTGCCCCTGGCTCATACATTGAGAAGGCCTGGCGTTCCCTCCGGTGAGGGTGGGAGTGGGGGGTGGCCGTGGAGGGCACCGAAAGCACCGGTGGGTCCCCTCCTGGCCCAAATCCACCCACTCCACCTCGCATCCCACCCACTGCCCAGTGGCCTCCTGTTCCCCCACCTCCACCAGGTCCCCCTACCCCATGGCCAGCTGCTCCCCCAGCCTGCTGGCCCCTCCGTAGCGCACTGTTCTCTGTCTGCATCCGGGTGATCTAAAGGAGAGGAGGAAGGCAGCAGGGAGGGATGAGAGAATGGAGGGAGGGATGGAGGGAGGAACATGGGAAGGTTGAAGGGAATTGGGGGAGGGGGAGTCAACTGAATGGTCAAAAACAAGCATCTATATTCAGGCTCATATCGGGCTTCACATATTAAGTCAGTATTGAGGGGAGGGGGATGCAACACATGGCATTACACTCCAATAAGCTGGGACTGGGTCTTAGGGAAGGGGTCGAGGGCTACAGTACATACCTGAAAATACAGTGTTTGTGTTCAAGGGGTCAATGAGGGGAAACTGTAGGCTCATCTGCCCTGAGGTACTGTTGCCTAGCGCCCTAATCTGACACATTTGTTATTTGCAGTGTGGTTTTTTTCTATGTTTGTTTCAAATCTTCATTAAATCCTCAGTGACATGAGAAGATGAACACATAAATGAATCACTTAAGCCAGTCGCTAATGAACATATTAGGGAAATGACAATGACTCACGGGAAAAAAAAGATGCAACAATGAACAACACATGAGCTCCATCAAAAGTAAAAAATTTCACATGAGGACAACAATAGCTTTAGTTTCTATACAGCGCTGGAAAGCTGTCGCCAAATATATCAACCCGAGACAGCAGTGAAGGAAAAATAACACCCTGACAGGGAAAAAAATCATCTTGCAAAGATATTAATTCTCTCCATCATTCTACCCTTTTTCTGTCTGAATCAACTGCTCCGTCTCTGTTACCATTCTGTCTCGTGTCTTCTAGTCATCATTACCAAGCACACCTTTTATTCCAACTTCTATTCCTTTTTTTTCTCTTTCTAAGAAGCCACACAGCAAACCCTTTATTAGTCTGAATGGTCACTGCCAATCCTCTCGATCCACCTGCACTCCTCCTACCTCCTTCTGGAGCCGCCGGAGCTCCTCGCTCAGGTTGTTGTTAACCTTCATCAGCTGCTGCACCTTAGCTTCTGAGGAGGCCAAAGCCTT